>NW_027474129.1:0-79957 GCF_050947335.1 Megachile rotundata | reverse complement strand
CCTCTAATTCGCACATATCCGCTGTAATTCGACTCTGTACTATCTATTGTTATTGTTTATTGTTTTATTTGTTAGGGCGTCGATTGCTGAGATCATTAGCCCACTGTACTATCTAGTTATGTTAAGTTATCCTATCTGAGCACAATTCAACACCACAATGAACAATTTTGCTCGTTTTGCACGAATTATGCTCATTTTCGCACGATTCAGGCTCTAATTCGCACATATCCGCTGTAATTCGACTCTGTACTATCTAGTCATGTTAAGTTATCCTATCTGAGCACAATTCAACACCACAATGAACAATTTTGCTCGTTTTGCACGAATTATGCTCATTTTCGCACGAATCAGCCTCTAATTCGCACATATCCGCTGTAATTCGACTCTGTACTATCTAGTTATGTTAAGTTATCCTATCTGAGCACAATTCAACACCACAATGAACAATTTTGCTCGTTTTGCACGAATTATGCTCATTTTCGCACGATTCAGCCTCCAATTCGCACATATCCGCTGTAATTCGACTCTGTACTATCTAGTCATGTTAAGTTATCGTAACTGAGCACAATTCAACACCACAATGAACAATTTTGCTGGTTTTGAACGAATTATGCTCATTTTCGCACGATTCAGCCTCTAATTCGCACATATCCGCTGCAATTCGACTCTGTACTATCTAGTCATGTTAAGTTATCGTAACTGAGCACAATTCAACACCACAATGAACAATTTTGCTGGTTTTGAACGAATTATGCTCATTTTCGCACGATTCAGCCTCTAATTCGCACATATCCGCTGTAATTCGACTCTGTACTATCTAGTTATGTTAAGTTATCCTATCTGAGCACAATTCAACACCACAATGAACAATTTTGCTCGTTTTGCACGAATTATGCTCATTTTCGCACGATTCAGCCTCTAATTCGCACATATCCGCTGTAATTCGACTCTGTACTATCTAGTTATGTTAAGTTATCCTATCTGAGCACAATTCAGCACCACAATGAACAATTTTGCTCGTTTTGCACGAATTATGCTCATTTTCGCACGATTCAGCCTCTAATTCGCACATATCCGCCGTAAATCGACTCTGTACTATCTAGTCATGTTAAGTTATCGTAACTGAGCACAATTCAACACCACAATGAACAATTTTGCTGGTTTTGAACGAATTATGCTCATTTTCGCACGATTCAGCCTCTAATTCGCACATATCCGCTGCAATTCGACTCGGTACTATCTAGTCATGTTAAGTTATCGTAACTGAGCACAATTCAACACCACAATGAACAATTTTGCTGGTTTTGAACGAATTATGCTCATTTTCGCACGATTCAGCCTCTAATTCGCACATATCCGCTGTAATTCGACTCTGTACTATCTAGTTATGTTAAGTTATCCTATCTGAGCACAATTCAACACCACAATGAACAATTTTGCTCGTTTTGCACGAATTATGCTCATTTTCGCACGATTCAGGCTCTAATTCGCACATATCCGCTGTAATTCGACTCTGTACTATCTAGTCATGTTAAGTTATCCTATCTGAGCACAATTCAACACCACAATGAACAATTTTGCTCGTTTTGCACGAATTATGCTCATTTTCGCACGAATCAGCCTCTAATTCGCACATATCCGCTGTAATTCGACTCTGTACTATCTAGTTATGTTCAGTTATCCTATCTGAGCACAATTCAACACCACAATGAACAATTTTGCTCGTTTTGCACGAATTATGCTCATTTTCGCACGATTCAGCCTCTAATTCGCACATATCCGCCGTAATTCGACTCTGTACTATCTAGCCATGTTAAGTTATCGTAACTGAGCACAATTCAACACCACAATGAACAATTTTGCTGGTTTTGAACGAATTATGCTCATTTTCGCACGATTCAGCCTCTAATTCGCACATATCCGCTGCAATTCGACTCTGTACTATCTAGTCATGTTAAGTTATCGTAACTGAGCACAATTCAACACCACAATGAACAATTTTGCTGGTCTTGAACGAATTATGCTCATTTTCGCACGATTCAGCCTCTAATTCGCACATATCCGCTGTAATTCGACTCTGTACTATCTATTGTTATTGTTTATTGTTTTATTTGTTAGGGCGTCGATTGCTGAGATCATTAGCCCACTGTACTATCTAGTTATGTTAAGTTATCCTATCTGAGCACAATTCAACACCACAATGAACAATTTTGCTCGTTTTGCACGAATTATGCTCATTTTCGCACGATTCAGCCTCTAATTCGCACATATCCGCTGTAATTCGACTCTGTACTATCTAGTTATGTTAAGTCATCCTATCTGAGCACAATTCAACACCACAATGAACAATTTTGCTCGTTTTGCACGAATTATGCTTATTTTCGCACGATTCAGCCTCTAATTCGCACATATCCGCTGTAATTCGACTCTGTACTATCTAGTTATGTTAAGTTATCCTATCTGAGCACAATTCAACACCACAATGAACAATTTTGCTCGTTTTGCACGAATTTTGATCGTTTTGAACGAATTATGCTCATTTTCGCACGATTCAGCCTCTAATTCGCACATATCCGCTGTAATTCGACTCTGTACTATCTAGTCATGTTAAGTTATCGTAACTGAGCACAATTCAACACCACAATGAACAATTTTGCTGGTTTTGAACGAATTATGCTCATTTTCGCACGATTCAGCCTCTAATTCGCACATATCCGCTGCAATTCGACTCGGTACTATCTAGTCATGTTAAGTTATCGTAACTGAGCACAATTCAACACCACAATGAACAATTTTGCTGGTTTTGAACGAATTATGCTCATTGTCGCACGATTCAGCCTCTAATTCGCACATATCCGCTGTAATTCGACCCTGTACTATCTAGTTATGTTAAGTTATCCTATCTGAGCACAATTCAACACCACAATGAACAATTTTGCTCGTTTTGCACGAATTATGCTCATTTTCGCACGATTCAGGCTCTAATTCGCACATATCCGCTGTAATTCGACTCTGTACTATCTAGTCATGTTAAGTTATCCTATCTGAGCACAATTCAACACCACAATGAACAATTTTGCTCGTTTTGCACGAATTATGCTCATTTTCGCACGAATCAGCCTCTAATTCGCACATATCCGCTGTAATTCGACTCTGTACTATCTAGTTATGTTAAGTTATCCTATCTGAGCACAATTCAACACCACAATGAACAATTTTGCTCGTTTTGCACGAATTTTGATCGTTTTGAACGAATTATGCTCATTTTCGCACGATTCAGCCTCTAATTCGCACATATCCGCTGTAATTCGACTCTGTACTATCTGGTCATGTTAAGTTATCGTAACTGAGCACAATTCAGCACCACAATGAACAATTTTGCTGGTTTTGAACGAATTATGCTCATTTTCGCACGATTCAGCCTCTAATTCGCACATATCCGCTGTAATTCGACTCTGTACTATCTAGTTATGTTAAGTTATCCTATCTGAGCACAATTCAACACCACAATGAACAATTTTGCTCGTTTTGCACGAATTTTGATCGTTTTGAACGAATTATGCTCATTTTCGCACGATTCAGCCTCTAATTCGCACATATCCGCTGTAATTCGACTCTGTACTATCTAGTTATGTTAAGTTATCCTATCTGAGCACAATTCAACACCACAATGAACAATTTTGCTCGTTTTGCACGAATTTTGATCGTTTTGAACGAATTATGCTCATTTTCGCACGATTCAGCCTCTAATTCGCACATATCCGCTGTAATTCGACTCTGTACTATCTAGTCATGTTATGTTATCGTAACTGAGCACAATTCAACACCACAATGAACAATTTTGCTGGTTTTGAACGAATTATGCTCATTTTCGCACGATTCAGCCTCTAATTCGCACATATCCGCTGCAATTCGACTCGGTACTATCTAGTCATGTTAAGTTATCGTAACTGAGCACAATTCAACACCACAATGAACAATTTTGCTGGTTTTTGAACGAATTATGCTCATTGTCGCACGATTCAGCCTCTAATTCGCACATATCCGCTGTAATTCGACCCTGTACTATCTAGTTATGTTAAGTTATCCTATCTGAGCACAATTCAACACCACAATGAACAATTTTGCTCGTTTTGCACGAATTATGCTCATTTTCGCACGATTCAGGCTCTAATTCGCACATATCCGCTGTAATTCGACTCTGTACTATCTAGTCATGTTAAGTTATCCTATCTGAGCACAATCAACACCACAATGAACAATTTTGCTCGTTTTGCACGAATTATGCTCATTTTCGCACGAATCAGCCTCTAATTCGCACATATCCGCTGTAATTCGACTCTGTACTATCTAGTTATGTTAAGTTATCCTATCTGAGCACAATTCAGCACCACAATGAACAATTTTGCTCGTTTTGCACGAATTATGCTCATTTTCGCACGATTCAGCCTCTAATTCGCACATATCCGCCGTAAATCGACTCTGTACTATCTAGTCATGTTAAGTTATCGTAACTGAGCACAATTCAACACCACAATGAACAATTTTGCTGGTTTTGAACGAATTATGCTCATTTTCGCACGATTCAGCCTCTAATTCGCACATATCCGCTGCAATTCGACTCGGTACTATCTAGTCATGTTAAGTTATCGTAACTGAGCACAATTCAACACCACAATGAACAATTTTGCTGGTTTTGAACGAATTATGCTCATTTTCGCACGATTCAGCCTCTAATTCGCACATATCCGCTGTAATTCGACTCTGTACTATCTAGTTATGTTAAGTTATCCTATCTGAGCACAATTCAACACCACAATGAACAATTTTGCTCGTTTTGCACGAATTATGCTCATTTTCGCACGATTCAGCCTCTAATTCGCACATATCCGCTGTAATTCGACTCTGTACTATCTAGTTATGTTCAGTTATCCTATCTGAGCACAATTCAACACCACAATGAACAATTTTGCTCGTTTTGCACGAATTATGCTCATTTTCGCACGATTCAGCCTCTAATTCGCACATATCCGCCGTAATTCGACTCTGTACTATCTAGCCATGTTAAGTTATCGTAACTGAGCACAATTCAACACCACAATGAACAATTTTGCTGGTTTTGAACGAATTATGCTCATTTTCGCACGATTCAGCCTCTAATTCGCACATATCCGCTGCAATTCGACTCTGTACTATCTAGTCATGTTAAGTTATCGTAACTGAGCACAATTCAACACCACAATGAACAATTTTGCTGGTCTTGAACGAATTATGCTCATTTTCGCACGATTCAGCCTCTAATTCGCACATATCCGCTGTAATTCGACTCTGTACTATCTATTGTTATTGTTTATTGTTTTATTTGTTAGGGCGTCGATTGCTGAGATCATTAGCCCACTGTACTATCTAGTTATGTTAAGTTATCCTATCTGAGCACAATTCAACACCACAATGAACAATTTTGCTCGTTTTGCACGAATTATGCTCATTTTCGCACGATTCAGCCTCTAATTCGCACATATCCGCTGTAATTCGACTCTGTACTATCTAGTTATGTTAAGTCATCCTATCTGAGCACAATTCAACACCACAATGAACAATTTTGCTCGTTTTGCACGAATTATGCTTATTTTCGCACGATTCAGCCTCTAATTCGCACATATCCGCTGTAATTTGACTCTGTACTATCTAGTTATGTTAAGTTATCCTATCTGAGCACAATTCAACACCACAATGAACAATTTTGCTCGTTTTGCACGAATTTTGATCGTTTTGAACGAATTATGCTCATTTTCGCACGATTCAGCCTCTAATTCGCACATATCCGCTGTAATTCGACTCTGTACTATCTAGTCATGTTAAGTTATCGTAACTGAGCACAATTCAACACCACAATGAACAATTTTGCTGGTTTTGAACGAATTATGCTCATTTTCGCACGATTCAGCCTCTAATTCGCACATATCCGCTGCAATTCGACTCGGTACTATCTAGTCATGTTAAGTTATCGTAACTGAGCACAATTCAACACCACAATGAACAATTTTGCTGGTTTTGAACGAATTATGCTCATTGTCGCACGATTCAGCCTCTAATTCGCACATATCCGCTGTAATTCGACCCTGTACTATCTAGTTATGTTAAGTTATCCTATCTGAGCACAATTCAACACCACAATGAACAATTTTGCTCGTTTTGCACGAATTATGCTCATTTTCGCACGATTCAGGCTCTAATTCGCACATATCCGCTGTAATTCGACTCTGTACTATCTAGTCATGTTAAGTTATCCTATCTGAGCACAATTCAACACCACAATGAACAATTTTGCTCGTTTTGCCCGAATTATGCTCATTTTCGCACGAATCAGCCTCTAATTCGCACATATCCGCTGTAATTCGACTCTGTACTATCTAGTTATGTTAAGTTATCCTATCTGAGCACAATTCAACACCACAATGAACAATTTTGCTCGTTTTGCACGAATTTTGATCGTTTTGAACGAATTATGCTCATTTTCGCACGATTCAGCCTCTAATTCGCACATATCCGCTGTAATTCGACTCTGTACTATCTAGTCATGTTAAGTTATCGTAACTGAGCACAATTCAACACCACAATGAACAATTTTGCTGGTTTTGAACGAATTATGCTCATTTTCGCACGATTCAGCCTCTAATTCGCACATATCCGCTGTAAATCGACTCTGTACTATCTAGTTATGTTAAGTTATCCTATCTGAGCACAATTCAACACCACAATGAACAATTTTGATCGTTTTGAACGAATTATGCTCATTTTCGCACGATTCAGCCTCTAATTCGCACATATCCGCTGTAATTCGACTCTGTACTATCTAGTTATGTTAAGTTATCCTATCTGAGCACAATTCAACACCACAATGAACAATTTTGCTCGTTTTGCACGAATTATGCTAATTTTCGCACGATTCAGCCTCTAATTCGCACATATCCGCTGTAATTCGACTCTGTACTATCTAGTTATGTTAAGTTATCCTATCTGAGCACAATTCAACACCACAATGAACAATTTTGCTCGTTTTGCACGAATTATGCTCATTTTCGCACGATTCAGCCTCTAATTCGCACATATCCGCCGTAATTCGACTCTGTACTATCTAGTCATGTTAAGTTATCGTAACTGAGCACAATTCAACACCACAATGAACAATTTTGCTGGTTTTGAACGAATTATGCTCATTTTCGCACGATTCAGCCTCTAATTCGCACATATCCGCTGTAATTCGACTCTGTACTATCTAGTCGTGTTAAGTTATCGTAAATGAGCACAATTCAACACCACAATGAACAATTTTGCTGGTTTTGAACGAATTATGCTCATTTTCGCACGATTCAGCCTCTAATTCGCACATATCCGCTGTAATTCGACTCTGTACTATCTAGTCATGTTAAGTTATCGTAACTGAGCACAATTCAACACCACAATGAACAATTTTGCTCGTTTTGCACGAATTATGCTCATTTTCGCACGATTCAGCCTCTAATTCGCACATATCCGCTGTAATTCGACTCTGTACTATCTAGTTATGTTAAGTTATCCTATCTGAACACAATTCAACACCACAATGAACAATTTTGCTCGTTTTGCACGAATTATGCTCATTTTCGCACGATTCAGCCTCTAATTCGCACATATCCGCCGTAATTCGACTCTGTACTATCTAGCCATGTTAAGTTATCGTAACTGAGCACAATTCAACACCACAATGAACAATTTTGCTCGTTTTGCACGAATTATGCTCATTTTCGCACGATTCAGCCTCTAATTCGCACATATCCGTTGTAATTCGACTCTGTACTATCTAGTCATGTTAAGTTATCGTAACTGAGCACAATTCAACACCACAATGAACAATTTTGCTGGTTTTGAACGAATTATGCTCATTTTCGGACGATTCAGCCTCTAATTCGCACATATCCGCTGTAATTCGACTCTGTACTATCTGGTCATGTTAAGTTATCGTAACTGAGCACAATTCAGCACCACAATGAACAATTTTGCTGGTTTTGAACGAATTATGCTCATTTTCGCACGATTCAGCCTCTAATTCGCACATATCCGCTGTAATTCGACTCTGTACTATCTAGTTATGTTAAGTTATCCTATCTGAGCACAATTCAACACCACAATGAACAATTTTGCTCGTTTTGCACGAATTTTGATCGTTTTGAACGAATTATGCTCATTTTCGCACGATTCAGCCTCTAATTCGCACATATCCGCTGTAATTCGACTCTGTACTATCTAGTCATGTTAAGTTATCGTAACTGAGCACAATTCAACACCACAATGAACAATTTTGCTCGTTTTGCACGAATTATGCTCATTTTCGCACGATTCAGCCTCTAATTCGCACATATCCGCTGTAATTCGACTCTGTACTATCTAGTCATGTTAAGTTATCGTAACTGAGCACAATTCAACACCACAATGAACAATTTTGCTGGTTTTGAACGAATTATGCTCATTTTCGCACGATTCAGCCTCTAATTCGCACATATCCGCTGCAATTCGACTCTGTACTATCTAGTCATGTTAAGTTATCGTAACTGAGCACAATTCAACACCACAATGAACAATTTTGCTGGTTTTGAACGAATTATGCTCATTTTCGCACGATTCAGCCTCTAATTCGCACATATCCGCTGTAATTCGACTCTGTACTATCTAGTTATGTTAAGTTATCCTATCTGAGCACAATTCAACACCACAATGAACAATTTTGCTCGTTTTGCACGAATTATGCTCATTTTCGCACGATTCAGCCTCTAATTCGCACATATCCGCTGTAATTCGACTCTGTACTATCTAGTCATGTTAAGTTATCCTATCTGAGCACAATTCAACACCACAATGAACAATTTTGCTCGTTTTGCACGAATTATGCTCATTTTCGCACGAATCAGCCTCTAATTCGCACATATCCGCTGTAATTCGACTCTGTACTATCTAGTTATGTTAAGTTATCCTATCTGAGCACAATTCAACACCACAATGAACAATTTTGCTCGTTTTGCACGAATTATGCTCATTTTCGCACGATTCAGCCTCTAATTCGCACATATCCGCCGTAATTCGACTCTGTACTATCTAGCCATGTTAAGTTATCGTAACTGAGCACAATTCAACACCACAATGAACAATTTTGCTGGTTTTGAACGAATTATGCTCATTTTCGCACGATTCAGCCTCTAATTCGCACATATCCGCTGCAATTCGACTCTGTACTATCTAGTCATGTTAAGTTATCGTAACTGAGCACAATTCAACACCACAATGAACAATTTTGCTGGTCTTGAACGAATTATGCTCATTTTCGCACGATTCAGCCTCTAATTCGCACATATCCGCTGTAATTCGACTCTGTACTATCTATTGTTATTGTTTATTGTTTTATTTGTTAGGGCGTCGATTGCTGAGATCATTAGCCCACTGTACTATCTAGTTATGTTAAGTTATCCTATCTGAGCACAACTCAACACCACAATGAACAATTTTGCTCGTTTTGCACGAATTATGCTCATTTTCGCACGATTCAGCCTCTAATTCGCACATATCCGCTGTAATTCGACTCTGTACTATCTAGTTATGTTAAGTCATCCTATCTGAGCACAATTCAACACCACAATGAACAATTTTGCTCGTTTTGCACGAATTATGCTCATTTTCGCACGATTCAGCCTCTAATTCGCACATATCCGCCGTAATTCGACTCTGTACTATCTAGTCATGTTAAGTTATCGTAACTGAGCACAATTCAGCACCACAATGAACAATTTTGCTGGTTTTGAACGAATTATGCTCATTTTCGCACGATTCAGCCTCTAATTCGCACATATCCGCTGTAATTCGACTCTGTACTATCTAGTTATGTTAAGTTATCCTATCTGAGCACAATTCAACACCACAATGAACAATTTTGCTCGTTTTGCACGAATTTTGATCGTTTTGAACGAATTATGCTCATTTTCGCACGATTCAGCCTCTAATTCGCACATATCCGCTGTAATTCGACTCTGTACTATCTAGTCATGTTAAGTTATCGTAACTGAGCACAATTCAACACCACAATGAACAATTTTGCTCGTTTTGCACGAATTATGCTCATTTTCGCACGATTCAGCCTCTAATTCGCACATATCCGCTGTAATTCGACTCTGTACTATCTAGTCATGTTAAGTTATCGTAACTGAGCACAATTCAACACCACAATGAACAATTTTGCTGGTTTTGAACGAATTATGCTCATTTTCGCACGATTCAGCCTCTAATTCGCACATATCCGCTGCAATTCGACTCTGTACTATCTAGTCATGTTAAGTTATCGTAACTGAGCACAATTCAACACCACAATGAACAATTTTGCTGGTTTTGAACGAATTATGCTCATTTTCGCACGATTCAGCCTCTAATTCGCACATATCCGCTGTAATTCGACTCTGTACTATCTAGTTATGTTAAGTTATCCTATCTGAGCACAATTCAACACCACAATGAACAATTTTGCTCGTTTTGCACGAATTATGCTCATTTTCGCACGATTCAGCCTCTAATTCGCACATATCCGCTGTAATTCGACTCTGTACTATCTAGTTATGTTAAGTTATCCTATCTGAGCACAATTCAGCACCACAATGAACAATTTTGCTCGTTTTGCACGAATTATGCTCATTTTCGCACGATTCAGCCTCTAATTCGCACATATCCGCCGTAATTCGACTCTGTACTATCTAGTCATGTTAAGTTATCGTAACTGAGCACAATTCAACACCACAATGAACAATTTTGCTGGGTTTGAACGAATTATGCTCATTTTCGCACGATTCAGCCTCTAATTCGCACATATCCGCTGCAATTCGACTCGGTACTATCTAGTCATGTTAAGTTATCGTAACTGAGCACAATTCAACACCACAATGAACAATTTTGCTGGTTTTGAACGAATTATGCTCATTTTCGCACGATTCAGCCTCTAATTCGCACATATCCGCTGTAATTCGACTCTGTACTATCTAGTTAGTTAAGTTATCCTATCTGAGCACAATTCAACACCACAATGAACAATTTTGCTCGTTTTGCACGAATTATGCTCATTTTCGCACGATTCAGGCTCTAATTCGCACATATCCGCTGTAATTCGACTCTGTACTATCTAGTCATGTTAAGTTATCCTATCTGAGCACAATTCAACACCACAATGAACAATTTTGCTCGTTTTGCACGAATTATGCTCATTTTCGCACGAATCAGCCTCTAATTCGCACATATCCGCTGTAATTCGACTCTGTACTATCTAGTTATGTTAAGTTATCCTATCTGAGCACAATTCAACACCACAATGAACAATTTTGCTCGTTTTGCACGAATTATGCTCATTTTCGCACGATTCAGCCTCTAATTCGCACATATCCGCCGTAATTCGACTCTGTACTATCTAGCCATGTTAAGTTATCGTAACTGAGCACAATTCAACACCACAATGAACAATTTTGCTCGTTTTGCACGAATTATGCTCATTTTCGCACGATTCAGCCTCTAATTCGCACATATCCGTTGTAATTCGACTCTGTACTATCTAGTCATGTTAAGTTATCGTAACTGAGCACAATTCAACACCACAATGAACAATTTTGCTGGTTTTGAACGAATTATGCTCATTTTCGCACGATTCAGCCTCTAATTCGCACATATCCGCTGTAATTCGACTCTGTACTATCTGGTCATGTTAAGTTATCGTAACTGAGCACAATTCAGCACCACAATGAACAATTTTGCTGGTTTTGAACGAATTATGCTCATTTTCGCACGATTCAGCCTCTAATTCGCACATATCCGCTGTAATTCGACTCTGTACTATCTAGTTATGTTAAGTTATCCTATCTGAGCACAATTCAACACCACAATGAACAATTTTGCTCGTTTTGCACGAATTTTGATCGTTTTGAACGAATTATGCTCATTTTCGCACGATTCAGCCTCTAATTCGCACATATCCGCTGTAATTCGACTCTGTACTATCTAGTCATGTTAAGTTATCGTAACTGAGCACAATTCAACACCACAATGAACAATTTTGCTCGTTTTGCACGAATTATGCTCATTTTCGCACGATTCAGCCTCTAATTCGCACATATCCGCTGTAATTCGACTCTGTACTATCTAGTCATGTTAAGTTATCGTAACTGAGCACAATTCAACACCACAATGAACAATTTTGCTGGTTTTGAACGAATTATGCTCATTTTCGCACGATTCAGCCTCTAATTCGCACATATCCGCTGCAATTCGACTCTGTACTATCTAGTCATGTTAAGTTATCGTAACTGAGCACAATTCAACACCACAACGAACAATTTTGCTGGTTTTGAACGAATTATGCTCATTTTCGCACGATTCAGCCTCTAATTCGCACATATCCGCTGTAATTCGACTCTGTACTATCTAGTTATGTTAAGTTATCCTATCTGAGCACAATTCAACACCACAATGAACAATTTTGCTCGTTTTGCACGAATTATGCTCATTTTCGCACGATTCAGCCTCTAATTCGCACATATCCGCTGTAATTCGACTCTGTACTATCTAGTTATGTTAAGTTATCCTATCTGAGCACAATTCAGCACCACAATGAACAATTTTGCTCGTTTTGCACGAATTATGCTCATTTTCGCACGATTCAGCCTCTAATTCGCACATATCCGCCGTAATTCGACTCTGTACTATCTAGCCATGTTAAGTTATCGTAACTGAGCACAATTCAACACCACAATGAACAATTTTGCTCGTTTTGCACGAATTATGCTCATTTTCGCACGATTCAGCCTCTAATTCGCACATATCCGTTGTAATTCGACTCTGTACTATCTAGTCATGTTAAGTTATCGTAACTGAGCACAATTCAACACCACAATGAACAATTTTGCTGGTTTTGAACGAATTATGCTCATTTTCGCACGATTCAGCCTCTAATTCGCACATATCCGCTGTAATTCGACTCTGTACTATCTGGTCATGTTAAGTTATCGTAACTGAGCACAATTCAGCACCACAATGAACAATTTTGCTGGTTTTGAACGAATTATGCTCATTTTCGCACGATTCAGCCTCTAATTCGCACATATCCGCTGTAATTCGACTCTGTACTATCTAGTTATGTTAAGTTATCCTATCTGAGCACAATTCAACACCACAATGAACAATTTTGCTCGTTTTGCACGAATTTTGATCGTTTTGAACGAATTATGCTCATTTTCGCACGATTCAGCCTCTAATTCGCACATATCCGCTGTAATTCGACTCTGTACTATCTAGTCATGTTAAGTTATCGTAACTGAGCACAATTCAACACCACAATGAACAATTTTGCTCGTTTTGCACGAATTATGCTCATTTTCGCACGATTCAGCCTCTAATTCGCACATATCCGCTGTAATTCGACTCTGTACTATCTAGTTATGTTAAGTTATCCTATCTGAGCACAATTCAGCCCCACAATGAACAATTTTGCTCGTTTTGCACGAATTATGCTCATTTTCGCACGATTCAGCCTCTAATTCGCACATATCCGCCGTAATTCGACTCTGTACTATCTAGTCATGTTAAGTTATCGTAACTGAGCACAATTCAACACCACAATGAACAATTTTGCTGGTTTTGAACGAATTATGCTCATTTTCGCACGATTCAGCCTCTAATTCGCACATATCCGCTGTAATTCGACTCTGTACTATCTAGTTATGTTAAGTTATCCTATCTGAGCACAATTCAACACCACAATGAACAATTTTGCTCGTTTTGCACGAATTATGCTCATTTTCGCACGATTCAGCCTCTAATTCGCACATATCCGCTGTAATTCGACTCTGTACTATCTAGTTATGTTAAGTTATCCTATCTGAGCACAATTCAGCACCACAATGAACAATTTTGCTCGTTTTGCACGAATTATGCTCATTTTCGCACGATTCAGCCTCTAATTCGCACATATCCGCCGTAATTCGACTCTGTACTATCTAGTCATGTTAAGTTATCGTAACTGAGCACAATTCAACACCACAATGAACAATTTTGCTGGGTTTGAACGAATTATGCTCATTTTCGCACGATTCAGCCTCTAATTCGCACATATCCGCTGCAATTCGACTCGGTACTATCTAGTCATGTTAAGTTATCGTAACTGAGCACAATTCAACACCACAATGAACAATTTTGCTGGTTTTGAACGAATTATGCTCATTTTCGCACGATTCAGCCTCTAATTCGCACATATCCGCTGTAATTCGACTCTGTACTATCTAGTTATGTTAAGTTATCCTATCTGAGCACAATTCAACACCACAATGAACAATTTTGCTCGTTTTGCACGAATTATGCTCATTTTCGCACGATTCAGGCTCTAATTCGCACATATCCGCTGTAATTCGACTCTGTACTATCTAGTCATGTTAAGTTATCCTATCTGAGCACAATTCAACACCACAATGAACAATTTTGCTCGTTTTGCACGAATTATGCTCATTTTCGGACGAATCAGCCTCTAATTCGCACATATCCGCTGTAATTCGACTCTGTACTATCTAGTTATGTTAAGTTATCCTATCTGAGCACAATTCAACACCACAATGAACAATTTTGCTCGTTTTGCACGAATTTTGATCGTTTTGAACGAATTATGCTCATTTTCGCACGATTCAGCCTCTAATTCGCACATATCCGCTGTAATTCGACTCTGTACTATCTAGTCATGTTAAGTTATCGTAACTGAGCACAATTCAACACCACAATGAACAATTTTGCTGGTTTTGAACGAATTATGCTCATTTTCGCACGATTCAGCCTCTAATTCGCACATATCCGCTGTAATTCGACTCTGTACTATCTAGTCATGTTTAGTTATCGTAACTGCGCACAATTCAACACCACAATGAACAATTTTGCTGGTTTTGAACGAATTATGCTCATTTTCGCACGATTCAGCCTCTAATTCGCACATATCCGCTGTAATTCGACTCTGTACTATCTAGTCATGTTAAGTTATCGTAACTGAGCACAATTCAACACCACAATGAACAATTTTGCTGGTTTTGAACGAATTATGCTCATTTTCGCACGATTCAGGCTCTAATTCGCACATATCCGCTGCAATTCGACTCTGTACTATCTAGTCATGTTAAGTTATCGTAACTGAGCACAATTCAACACCACAATGAACAATTTTGCTCGTTTTGCACGAATTATGCTCATTTTCGCACGATTCAGCCTCTAATTCGCACATATCCGCTGTAATTCGACTCTGTACTATCTAGTCATGTTAAGTTATCGTAACTGAGCACAATTCAACACCACAATGAACAATTTTGCTGGTTTTGAACGAATTATGCTCATTTTCGCACGATTCAGCCTCTAATTCGCACATATCCGCTGTAATTCGACTCTGTACTATCTAGTCATGTTAAGTTATCGTAACTGAGCACAATTCAACACCACAATGAACAATTTTGCTGGTTTTGAACGAATTATGCTCATTTTCGCACGATTCAGCCTCTAATTCCCACATATCCGCTGTAATTCGACTCTGTACTATCTAGTTATGTTAAGTTATCCTATCTGAGCACAATTCAACACCACAATGAACAATTTTGCTCGTTTTGCACGAATTTTGATCGTTTTGAACGAATTATGCTCATTTTCGCACGATTCAGCCTCTAATTCGCACATATCCGCTGTAATTCGACTCTGTACTATCTAGTTATGTTAAGTTATCCTATCTGAGCACAATTCAACACCACAATGAACAATTTTGCTCGTTTTGCACGAATTATGCTCATTTTCGCACGATTCAGCCTCTAATTCGCACATATCCGCTGTAATTCGACTCTGTACTATCTAGTTATGTTAAGTTATCCTATCTGAGCACAATTCAGCACCACAATGAACAATTTTGCTCGTTTTGCACGAATTATGCTCATTTTCGCACGATTCAGCCTCTAATTCGCACATATCCGCCGTAATTCGACTCTGTACTATCTAGCCATGTTAAGTTATCGTAACTGAGCACAATTCAACACCACAATGAACAATTTTGCTCGTTTTGCACGAATTATGCTCATTTTCGCACGATTCAGCCTCTAATTCGCACATATCCGTTGTAATTCGACTCTGTACTATCTAGTCATGTTAAGTTATCGTAACTGAGCACAATTCAACACCACAATGAACAATTTTGCTGGTTTTGAACGAATTATGCTCATTTTCGCACGATTCAGCCTCTAATTCGCACATATCCGCTGTAATTCGACTCTGTACTATCTGGTCATGTTAAGTTATCGTAACTGAGCACAATTCAGCACCACAATGAACAATTTTGCTGGTTTTGAACGAATTATGCTCATTTTCGCACGATTCAGCCTCTAATTCGCACATATCCGCTGTAATTCGACTCTGTACTATCTAGTTATGTTAAGTTATCCTATCTGAGCACAATTCAACACCACAATGAACAATTTTGCTCGTTTTGCACGAATTTTGATCGTTTTGAACGAATTATGCTCATTTTCGCACGATTCAGCCTCTAATTCGCACATATCCGCTGTAATTCGACTCTGTACTATCTAGTCATGTTAAGTTATCGTAACTGAGCACAATTCAACACCACAATGAACAATTTTGCTCGTTTTGCACGAATTATGCTCATTTTCGCACGATTCAGCCTCTAATTCGCACATATCCGCTGTAATTCGACTCTGTACTATCTAGTTATGTTAAGTTATCCTATCTGAGCACAATTCAGCACCACAATGAACAATTTTGCTCGTTTTGCACGAATTATGCTCATTTTCGCACGATTCAGCCTCTAATTCGCACATATCCGCCGTAATTCGACTCTGTACTATCTAGTCATGTTAAGTTATCGTAACTGAGCACAATTCAACACCACAATGAACAATTTTGCTGGTTTTGAACGAATTATGCTCATTTTCGCACGATTCAGCCTCTAATTCGCACATATCCGCTGTAATTCGACTCTGTACTATCTAGTTATGTTAAGTTATCCTATCTGAGCACAATTCAACACCACAATGAACAATTTTGCTCGTTTTGCACGAATTATGCTCATTTTCGCACGATTCAGCCTCTAATTCGCACATATCCGCTGTAATTCGACTCTGTACTATCTAGTTATGTTAAGTTATCCTATCTGAGCACAATTCAGCACCACAATGAACAATTTTGCTCGTTTTGCACGAATTATGCTCATTTTCGCACGATTCAGCCTCTAATTCGCACATATCCGCCGTAATTCGACTCTGTACTATCTAGTCATGTTAAGTTATCGTAACTGAGCACAATTCAACACCACAATGAACAATTTTGCTGGGTTTGAACGAATTATGCTCATTTTCGCACGATTCAGCCTCTAATTCGCACATATCCGCTGCAATTCGACTCGGTACTATCTAGTCATGTTAAGTTATCGTAACTGAGCACAATTCAACACCACAATGAACAATTTTGCTGGTTTTGAACGAATTATGCTCATTTTCGCACGATTCAGCCTCTAATTCGCACATATCCGCTGTAATTCGACTCTGTACTATCTAGTTATGTTAAGTTATCCTATCTGAGCACAATTCAACACGACAATGAACAATTTTGCTCGTTTTGCACGAATTATGCTCATTTTCGCACGAATCAGCCTCTAATTCGCACATATCCGCTGTAATTCGACTCTGTACTATCTAGTCATGTTAAGTTATCGTAACTGAGCACAATTCAACACCACAATGAACAATTTTGATCGTTTTGAACGAATTATGCTCATTTTCGCACGATTCAGCCTCTAATTCGCACATATCCGCTGTAATTCGACTCTGTACTATCTAGTTATGTTAAGTTATCCTATCTGAGCACAATTCAACACCACAATGAACAATTTTGCTCGTTTTGCACGAATTATGCTCATTTTCGCACGATTCAGGCTCTAATTCGCACATATCCGCTGTAATTCGACTCTGTACTATCTAGTTATGTTAAGTTATCCTATCTGAGCACAATTCAACACCACAATGAACAATTTTGCTCGTTTTGCACGAATTTTGATCGTTTTGAACGAATTATGCTCATTTTCGCACGATTCAGCCTCTAATTCGCACATATCCGCTGTAATTCGACTCTGTACTATCTAGTCATGTTAAGTTATCGTAACTGAGCACAATTCAACACCACAATGAACAATTTTGCTCGTTTTGCATTAATTATGCTCATTTTCGCACGATTCAGCCTCTAATTCGCACATATCCGCTGTAATTCGACTCTGTACTATCTAGTCATGTTAAGTTATCGTAACTGAGCACAATTCAACACCACAATGAACAATTTTGCTGGTTTTGAACGAATTATGCTCATTTTCGCACGTTTCAGCCTCTAATTCGCACATATCCGCTGCAATTCGACTCTGTACTATCTAGTCATGTTAAGTTATCGTAACTGAGCACAATTCAACACCACAATGAACAATTTTGCTGGTTTTGAACGAATTATGCTCATTTTCGCACGATTCAGGCTCTAATTCGCACATATCCGCTGTAATTCGACTCTGTACTATCTAGTTATGTTAAGTTATCCTATCTGAGCACAATTCAACACCACAATGAACAATTTTGCTCGTTTTGCACGAATTATGCTCATTTTCGCACGATTCAGCCTCTAATTCGCACATATCCGCTGTAATTCGACTCTGTACTATCTAGTTATGTTAAGTTATCCTATCTGAGCACAATTCAACACCACAATGAACAATTTTGCTCGTTTTGCACGAATTTTGATCGTTTTGAACGAATTATGCTCATTTTCGCACGATTCAGCCTCTAATTCGCACATATCCGCTGTAATTCGACTCTGTACTATCTAGTCATGTTAAGTTATCGTAACTGAGCACAATTCAACACCACAATGAACAATTTTGCTGGTTTTGAACGAATTATGCTCATTTTCGCACGATTCAGCCTCTAATTCGCACATATCCGCTGTAATTCGACTCTGTACTATCTAGTTATGTTAAGTTATCCTATCTGAGCACAATTCAACACCACAATGAACAATTTTGCTCGTTTTGCACGAATTTTGATCGTTTTGAACGAATTATGCTCATTTTCGCACGATTCAGCCTCTAATTCGCACATATCCGCTGTAATTCGACTCTGTACTATCTAGTTATGTTAAGTTTTCCTATCTGAGCACAATTCAACACCACAATGAACAATTTTGCTCGTTTTGCACGAATTATGCTCATTTTCGCACGATTCAGCCTCTAATTCGCACATATCCGCTGTAATTCGACTCTGTACTATCTAGTCATGTTAAGTTATCGTAACTGAGCACAATTCAACACCACAATGAACAATTTTGCTGGTTTTGAACGAATTATGCTCATTTTCGCTCGAATCAGCCTCTAATTCGCACATATCCGCTGTAATTCGACTCTGTACTATCTAGTCATGTTAAGTTATCGTAACTGAGCACAATTCAACACCACAATGAACAATTTTGCTGGTTTTGAACGAATTATGCTCATTTTCGCACGATTCAGCCTCTAATTCGCACATATCCGCTGTAATTCGACTCTGTACTATCTAGTCATGTTTAGTTATCGTAACTGCGCACAATTCAACACCACAATGAACAATTTTGCTCGTTTTGCACGAATTATGCTCATTTTCGCACGATTCAGCCTCTAATTCGCACATATCCGCTGTAATTCGACTCTGTACTATCTAGTCATGTTAAGTTATCGTAACTGAGCACAATTCAACACCACAATGAACAATTTTGCTGGTTTTGAACGAATTATGCTCATTTTCGCACGAATCAGCCTCTAATTCGCACATATCCGCTGTAATTCGACTCTGTACTATCTAGTCATGTTAAGTTATCCTATCTGAGCACAATTCAACACCACAATGAACAATTTTGCTCGTTTTGCACGAATTATGCTCATTTTCGCACGAATCAGCCTCGAATTCGCACATATCCGCTGTAATTCGACTCTGTACTATCTAGTCATGTTAAGTTATCGTAACTGAGCACAATTCAACACCACAATGAACAATTTTGATCGTTTTGAACGAATTATGCTCATTTTCGCACGATTCAGCCTCTAATTCGCACATATCCGCTGTAATTCGACTCTGTACTATCTAGTTATGTTAAGTTATCCTATCTGAGCACAATTCAACACCACAATGAACAATTTTGCTCGTTTTGCACGAATTATGCTCATTTTCGCACGATTCAGGCTCTAATTCGCACATATCCGCTGTAATTCGACTCTGTACTATCTAGTTATGTTAAGTTATCCTATCTGAGCACAATTCAACACCACAATGAACAATTTTGCTCGTTTTGCACGAATTTTGATCGTTTTGAACGAATTATGCTCATTTTCGCACGATTCAGCCTCTAATTCGCACATATCCGCTGTAATTCGACTCTGTACTATCTAGTCATGTTAAGTTATCGTAACTGAGCACAATTCAACACCACAATGAACAATTTTGCTCGTTTTGCATTAATTATGCTCATTTTCGCACGATTCAGCCTCTAATTCGCACATATCCGCTGTAATTCGACTCTGTACTATCTAGTCATGTTAAGTTATCGTAACTGAGCACAATTCAACACCACAATGAACAATTTTGCTGGTTTTGAACGAATTATGCTCATTTTCGCACGTTTCAGCCTCTAATTCGCACATATCCGCTGCAATTCGACTCTGTACTATCTAGTCATGTTAAGTTATCGTAACTGAGCACAATTCAACACCACAATGAACAATTTTGCTGGTTTTGAACGAATTATGCTCATTTTCGCACGATTCAGGCTCTAATTCGCACATATCCGCTGTAATTCGACTCTGTACTATCTAGTTATGTTAAGTTATCCTATCTGAGCACAATTCAACACCACAATGAACAATTTTGCTCGTTTTGCACGAATTATGCTCATTTTCGCACGATTCAGCCTCTAATTCGCACATATCCGCTGTAATTCGACTCTGTACTATCTAGTTATGTTAAGTTATCCTATCTGAGCACAATTCAACACCACAATGAACAATTTTGCTCGTTTTGCACGAATTTTGATCGTTTTGAACGAATTATGCTCATTTTCGCACGATTCAGCCTCTAATTCGCACATATCCGCTGTAATTCGACTCTGTACTATCTAGTCATGTTAAGTTATCGTAACTGAGCACAATTCAACACCACAATGAACAATTTTGCTGGTTTTGAACGAATTATGCTCATTTTCGCACGATTCAGCCTCTAATTCGCACATATCCGCTGTAATTCGACTCTGTACTATCTAGTTATGTTAAGTTATCCTATCTGAGCACAATTCAACACCACAATGAACAATTTTGCTCGTTTTGCACGAATTTTGATCGTTTTGAACGAATTATGCTCATTTTCGCACGATTCAGCCTCTAATTCGCACATATCCGCTGTAATTCGACTCTGTACTATCTAGTTATGTTAAGTTTTCCTATCTGAGCACAATTCAACACCACAATGAACAATTTTGCTCGTTTTGCACGAATTATGCTCATTTTCGCAC
This sequence comes from Megachile rotundata, assembly GCF_050947335.1. Classification (NCBI taxonomy): domain Eukaryota; kingdom Metazoa; phylum Arthropoda; class Insecta; order Hymenoptera; family Megachilidae; genus Megachile; species Megachile rotundata. Next base: position 58,300 of record NW_027474129.1, on the reverse strand, counting down.
GATTCAGCCTCTAATTCGCACATATCCGCTGTAATTCGACTCTGTACTATCTAGTCATGTTAAGTTATCGTAACTGAGCACAATTCAACACCACAATGAACAATTTTGCTGGTTTTGAACGAATTATGCTCATTTTCGCACGAATCAGCCTCTAATTCGCACATATCCGCTGTAATTCGACTCTGTACTATCTAGTCATGTTAAGTTATCGTAACTGAGCACAATTCAACACCACAATGAACAATTTTGCTGGTTTTGAACGAATTATGCTCATTTTCGCACGATTCAGCCTCTAATTCGCACATATCCGCTGTAATTCGACTCTGTACTATCTAGTCATGTTTAGTTATCGTAACTGCGCACAATTCAACACCACAATGAACAATTTTGCTGGTTTTGAACGAATTATGCTCATTTTCGCACGATTCAGCCTCTAATTCGCACATATCCGCTGTAATTCGACTCTGTACTATCTAGTCATGTTAAGTTATCGTAACTGAGCACAATTCAACACCACAATGAACAATTTTGCTGGTTTTGAACGAATTATGCTCATTTTCGCACGATTCAGGCTCTAATTCGCACATATCCGCTGTAATTCGACTCTGTACTATCTAGTCATGTTAAGTTATCGTAACTGAGCACAATTCAACACCACAATGAACAATTTTGCTGGTTTTGAACGAATTATGCTCATTTTCGCACGATTCAGCCTCTAATTCGCACATATCCGCTGTAATTCGACTCTGTACTATCTAGTTATGTTAAGTTATCCTATCTGAGCACAATTCAACACCACAATGAACAATTTTGCTCGTTTTGCACGAATTTTGATCGTTTTGAACGAATTATGCTCATTTTCGCACGATTCAGCATCTAATTCGCACATATCCGCTGTAATTCAACTCTGTACTATCTAGTTATGTTAAGTTATCCTATCTGAGCACAATTCAACACCACAATGAACAATTTTGCTCGTTTTGCACGAATTATGCTCATTTTCGCACGAATCAGCCTCTAATTCGCACATATCCGCTGTAATTCGACTCTGTACTATCTAGTCATGTTAAGTTATCGTAACTGAGCACAATTCAACACCACAATGAACAATTTTGCTGGTTTTGAACGAATTATGCTCATTTTCGCACGATTCAGCCTCTAATTCGCACATATCCGCTGTAATTCGACTCTGTACTATCTAGTCATGTTTAGTTATCGTAACTGAGCACAATTCAACACCACAATGAACAATTTTGCTGGTTTTGAACGAATTATGCTCATTTTCGCACGATTCAGCCTCTAATTCGCACATATCCGCTGTAATTCGACTCTGTACTGTCTAGTCATGTTAAGTTATCGTAACTGAGCACAATTCAACACCACAATGAACAATTTTGCTGGTTTTGAACGAATTATGCTCATTTTCGCACGATTCAGGCTCTAATTCGCACATATCCGCTGTAATTCGACTCTGTACTATCTAGTTATGTTAAGTTATCCTATCTGAGCACAATTCAACACCACAATGAACAATTTTGCTCGTTTTGCACGAATTATGCTCATTTTCGCACGAATCAGCCTCTAATTCGCACATATCCGCTGTAATTCGACTCTGTACTATCTAGTCATGTTAAGTTATCGTAACTGAGCACAATTCAACACCACAATGAACAATTTTGCTGGTTTTGAACGAATTATGCACATTTTCGCACGATTCAGCCTCTAATTCGCACATATCCGCTGTAATTCGACTCTGTACTATCTAGTTATGTTAAGTTATCCTATCTGAGCACAATTCAACACCACAATGAACAATTTTGCTCGTTTTGCACGAATTTTGATCGTTTTGAACGAATTATGCTCATTTTCGCACGATTCAGCCTCTAATTCGCACATATCCGCTGTAATTCGACTCTGTACTATCTAGTCATGTTAAGTTATCGTAACTGAGCACAATTCAACACCACAATGAACAATTTTGATCGTTTTGAACGAATTATGCTCATTTTCGCACGATTCAGCCTCTAATTCGCACATATCCGCTGTAATTCGACTCTGTACTATCTAGTTATGTTAAGTTATCCTATCTGAGCACAATTCAACACCACAATGAACAATTTTGCTCGTTTTGCACGAATTATGCTCATTTTCGCACGATTCAGGCTCTAATTCGCACATATCCGCTGTAATTCGACTCTGTACTATCTAGTTATGTTAAGTTATCGTAACTGAGCACAATTCAACACCACAATGAACAATTTTGCTGGTTTTGAACGAATTATGCTCATTTTCGCACGATTCAGGCTCTAATTCGCACATATCCGCTGTAATTCGACTCTGTACTATCTAGTCATGTTAAGTTATCGTAACTGAGCACAATTCAACACCACAATGAACAATTTTGCTGGTTTTGAACGAATTATGCTCATTTTCGCACGATTCAGCCTCTAATTCGCACATATCCGCTGTAATTCGACTCTGTACTATCTAGTTATGTTAAGTTATCCTATCTGAGCACAATTCAACACCACAATGAACAATTTTGCTCGTTTTGCACGAATTTTGATCGTTTTGAACGAATTATGCTCATTTTCGCACGATTCAGCCTCTAATTCGCACATATCCGCTGTAATTCGACTCTGTACTATCTAGTCATGTTAAGTTATCGTAACTGAGCACAATTCAACACCACAATGAACAATTTTGCTCGTTTTGCACGAATTATGCTCATTTTCGCACGATTCAGCCTCTAATTCGCACATATCCGCTGTAATTCGACTCTGTACTATCTAGTCATGTTAAGTTATCGTAACTGAGCACAATTCAACACCACAATGAACAATTTTGCTGGTTTTGAACGAATTATGCTCATTTTCGCACGATTCAGCCTCTAATTCGCACATATCCGCTGCAATTCGACTCTGTACTATCTAGTCATGTTAAGTTATCGTAACTGAGCACAATTCAACACCACAATGAACAATTTTGCTGGTTTTGAACGAATTATGCTCATTTTCGCACGAATCAGCCTCTAATTCGCACATATCCGCTGTAATTCGACTCTGTACTATCTAGTTATGTTAAGTTATCCTATCTGAGCACAATTCAGCACCACAATGAACAATTTTGCTCGTTTTGCACGAATTATGCTCATTTTCGCACGATTCAGCCTCTAATTCGCACATATCCGCCGTAATTCGACTCTGTACTATCTAGTCATGTTAAGTTATCGTAACTGAGCACAATTCAACACCACAATGAACAATTTTGCTGGTTTTGAACGAATTATGCTCATTTTCGCACGATTCAGCCTCTAATTCGCACATATCCGCTGCAATTCGACTCGGTACTATCTAGTCATGTTAAGTTATCGTAACTGAGCACAATTCAACACCACAATGAACAATTTTGCTGGTTTTGAACGAATTATGCTCATTTTCGCACGATTCAGCCTCTAATTCGCACATATCCGCTGTAATTCGACTCTGTACTATCTAGTTATGTTAAGTTATCCTATCTGAGCACAATTCAACACCACAATGAACAATTTTGCTCGTTTTGCACGAATTATGCTCATTTTCGCACGATTCAGGCTCTAATTCGCACATATCCGCTGTAATTCGACTCTGTACTATCTAGTTATGTTAAGTTATCCTATCTGAGCACAATTCAACACCACAATGAACAATTTTGCTCGTTTTGCACGAATTATGCTCATTTTCGCACGAATCAGCCTCTAATTCGCACATATCCGCTGTAATTCGACTCTGTACTATCTAGTCATGTTAAGTTATCGTAACTGAGCACAATTCAACACCACAATGAACAATTTTGCTGGTTTTGAACGAATTATGCACATTTTCGCACGATTCAGCCTCTAATTCGCACATATCCGCTGTAATTCGACTCTGTACTATCTAGTTATGTTAAGTTATCCTATCTGAGCACAATTCAACACCACAATGAACAATTTTGCTCGTTTTGCACGAATTATGCTCATTTTCGCACGAATCAGCCTCTAATTCGCACATATCCGCTGTAATTCGACTCTGTACTATCTAGTCATGTTAAGTTATCGTAACTGAGCACAATTCAACACCACAATGAACAATTTTGCTCGTTTTGCACGAATTTTGATCGTTTTGAACGAATTATGCTCATTTTCGCACGATTCAGCCTCTAATTCGCACATATCCGCTGTAATTCGACTCTGTACTATCTAGTCATGTTAAGTTATCGTAACTGAGCACAATTCAACACCACAATGAACAATTTTGATCGTTTTGAACGAATTATGCTCATTTTCGCACGATTCAGCCTCTAATTCGCACATATCCGCTGTAATTCGACTCTGTACTATCTAGTTATGTTAAGTTATCCTATCTGAGCACAATTCAACACCACAATGAACAATTTTGCTCGTTTTGCACGAATTATGCTCATTTTCGCACGATTCAGGCTCTAATTCGCACATATCCGCTGTAATTCGACTCTGTACTATCTAGTTATGTTAAGTTATCCTATCTGAGCACAATTCAACACCACAATGAACAATTTTGCTCGTTTTGCACGAATTTTGATCGTTTTGAACGAATTATGCTCATTTTCGCACGATTCAGCCTCTAATTCGCACATATCCGCTGTAATTCGACTCTGTACTATCTAGTCATGTTAAGTTATCGTAACTGAGCACAATTCAACACCACAATGAACAATTTTGCTGGTTTTGAACGAATTATGCTCATTTTCGCACGATTCAGCCTCTAATTCGCACATATCCGCTGTAATTCGACTCTGTACTATCTAGTCATGTTAAGTTATCGTAACTGAGCACAATTCAACACCACAATGAACAATTTTGCTGGTTTTGAACGAATTATGCTCATTTTCGCACGATTCAGGCTCTAATTCGCACATATCCGCTGTAATTCGACTCTGTACTATCTAGTCATGTTAAGTTATCGTAACTGAGCACAATTCAACACCACAATGAACAATTTTGCTGGTTTTGAACGAATTATGCTCATTTTCGCACGATTCAGCCTCTAATTCGCACATATCCGCTGTAATTCGACTCTGTACTATCTAGTTATGTTAAGTTATCCTATCTGAGCACAATTCAACACCACAATGAACAATTTTGCTCGTTTTGCACGAATTTTGATCGTTTTGAACGAATTATGCTCATTTTCGCACGATTCAGCCTCTAATTCGCACATATCCGCTGTAATTCGACTCTGTACTATCTAGTCATGTTAAGTTATCGTAACTGAGCACAATTCAACACCACAATGAACAATTTTGATCGTTTTGAACGAATTATGCTCATTTTCGCACGATTCAGCCTCTAATTCGCACATATCCGCTGTAATTCGACTCTGTACTATCTAGTTATGTTAAGTTATCCTATCTGAGCACAATTCAACACCACAATGAACAATTTTGCTCGTTTTGCACGAATTATGCTCATTTTCGCACGATTCAGGCTCTAATTCGCACATATCCGCTGTAATTCGACTCTGTACTATCTAGTTATGTTAAGTTATCCTATCTGAGCACAATTCAACACCACAATGAACAATTTTGCTCGTTTTGCACGAATTTTGATCGTTTTGAACGAATTATGCTCATTTTCGCACGATTCAGCCTCTAATTCGCACATATCCGCTGTAATTCGACTCTGTACTATCTAGTCATGTTAAGTTATCGTAACTGAGCACAATTCAACACCACAATGAACAATTTTGCTGGTTTTGAACGAATTATGCTCATTTTCGCACGATTCAGCCTCTAATTCGCACATATCCGCTGTAATTCGACTCTGTACTATCTAGTCATGTTAAGTTATCGTAACTGAGCACAATTCAACACCACAATGAACAATTTTGCTGGTTTTGAACGAATTATGCTCATTTTCGCACGATTCAGGCTCTAATTCGCACATATCCGCTGTAATTCGACTCTGTACTATCTAGTCATGTTAAGTTATCGTAACTGAGCACAATTCAACACCACAATGAACAATTTTGCTGGTTTTGAACGAATTATGCTCATTTTCGCACGATTCAGCCTCTAATTCGCACATATCCGCTGTAATTCGACTCTGTACTATCTAGTTATGTTAAGTTATCCTATCTGAGCACAATTCAACACCACAATGAACAATTTTGCTCGTTTTGCACGAATTTTGATCGTTTTGAACGAATTATGCTCATTTTCGCACGATTCAGCCTCTAATTCGCACATATCCGCTGTAATTCGACTCTGTACTATCTAGTCATGTTAAGTTATCGTAACTGAGCACAATTCAACACCACAATGAACAATTTTGCTCGTTTTGCACGAATTATGCTCATTTTCGCACGATTCAGCCTCTAATTCGCACATATCCGCTGTAATTCGACTCTGTACTATCTAGTCATGTTAAGTTATCGTAACTGAGCACAATTCAACACCACAATGAACAATTTTGCTGGTTTTGAACGAATTATGCTCATTTTCGCACGATTCAGCCTCTAATTCGCACATATCCGCTGCAATTCGACTCTGTACTATCTAGTCATGTTAAGTTATCGTAACTGAGCACAATTCAACACCACAATGAACAATTTTGCTGGTTTTGAACGAATTATGCTCATTTTCGCACGAATCAGCCTCTAATTCGCACATATCCGCTGTAATTCGACTCTGTACTATCTAGTTATGTTAAGTTATCCTATCTGAGCACAATTCAGCACCACAATGAACAATTTTGCTCGTTTTGCACGAATTATGCTCATTTTCGCACGATTCAGCCTCTAATTCGCACATATCCGCCGTAATTCGACTCTGTACTATCTAGTCATGTTAAGTTATCGTAACTGAGCACAATTCAACACCACAATGAACAATTTTGCTGGTTTTGAACGAATTATGCTCATTTTCGCACGATTCAGCCTCTAATTCGCACATATCCGCTGCAATTCGACTCGGTACTATCTAGTCATGTTAAGTTATCGTAACTGAGCACAATTCAACACCACAATGAACAATTTTGCTGGTTTTGAACGAATTATGCTCATTTTCGCACGATTCAGCCTCTAATTCGCACATATCCGCTGTAATTCGACTCTGTACTATCTAGTTATGTTAAGTTATCCTATCTGAGCACAATTCAACACCACAATGAACAATTTTGCTCGTTTTGCACGAATTATGCTCATTTTCGCACGATTCAGGCTCTAATTCGCACATATCCGCTGTAATTCGACTCTGTACTATCTAGTCATGTTAAGTTATCCTATCTGAGCACAATTCAACACCACAATGAACAATTTTGATCGTTTTGAACGAATTATGCTCATTTTCGCACGATTCAGCCTCTAATTCGCACATATCCGCTGTAATTCGACTCTGTACTATCTAGTTATGTTAAGTTATCCTATCTGAGCACAATTCAACACCACAATGAACAATTTTGCTCGTTTTGCACGAATTATGCTCATTTTCGCACGATTCAGGCTCTAATTCGCACATATCCGCTGTAATTCGACTCTGTACTATCTAGTTATGTTAAGTTATCCTATCTGAGCACAATTCAACACCACAATGAACAATTTTGCTCGTTTTGCACGAATTTTGATCGTTTTGAACGAATTATGCTCATTTTCGCACGATTCAGCCTCTAATTCGCACATATCCGCTGTAATTCGACTCTGTACTATCTAGTCATGTTAAGTTATCGTAACTGAGCACAATTCAACACCACAATGAACAATTTTGCTCGTTTTGCATTAATTATGCTCATTTTCGCACGATTCAGCCTCTAATTCGCACATATCCGCTGTAATTCGACTCTGTACTATCTAGTCATGTTAAGTTATCGTAACTGAGCACAATTCAACACCACAATGAACAATTTTGCTGGTTTTGAACGAATTATGCTCATTTTCGCACGTTTCAGCCTCTAATTCGCACATATCCGCTGCAATTCGACTCTGTACTATCTAGTCATGTTAAGTTATCGTAACTGAGCACAATTCAACACCACAATGAACAATTTTGCTGGTTTTGAACGAATTATGCTCATTTTCGCACGATTCAGGCTCTAATTCGCACATATCCGCTGTAATTCGACTCTGTACTATCTAGTTATGTTAAGTTATCCTATCTGAGCACAATTCAACACCACAATGAACAATTTTGCTCGTTTTGCACGAATTATGCTCATTTTCGCACGATTCAGCCTCTAATTCGCACATATCCGCTGTAATTCGACTCTGTACTATCTAGTTATGTTAAGTTATCCTATCTGAGCACAATTCAACACCACAATGAACAATTTTGCTCGTTTTGCACGAATTTTGATCGTTTTGAACGAATTATGCTCATTTTCGCACGATTCAGCCTCTAATTCGCACATATCCGCTGTAATTCGACTCTGTACTATCTAGTCATGTTAAGTTATCGTAACTGAGCACAATTCAACACCACAATGAACAATTTTGCTGGTTTTGAACGAATTATGCTCATTTTCGCACGATTCAGCCTCTAATTCGCACATATCCGCTGTAATTCGACTCTGTACTATCTAGTTATGTTAAGTTATCCTATCTGAGCACAATTCAACACCACAATGAACAATTTTGCTCGTTTTGCACGAATTTTGATCGTTTTGAACGAATTATGCTCATTTTCGCACGATTCAGCCTCTAATTCGCACATATCCGCTGTAATTCGACTCTGTACTATCTAGTTATGTTAAGTTTTCCTATCTGAGCACAATTCAACACCACAATGAACAATTTTGCTCGTTTTGCACGAATTATGCTCATTTTCGCACGATTCAGCCTCTAATTCGCACATATCCGCTGTAATTCGACTCTGTACTATCTAGTCATGTTAAGTTATCGTAACTGAGCACAATTCAACACCACAATGAACAATTTTGCTGGTTTTGAACGAATTATGCTCATTTTCGCACGAATCAGCCTCTAATTCGCACATATCCGCTGTAATTCGACTCTGTACTATCTAGTCATGTTAAGTTATCGTAACTGAGCACAATTCAACACCACAATGAACAATTTTGCTGGTTTTGAACGAATTATGCTCATTTTCGCACGATTCAGCCTCTAATTCGCACATATCCGCTGTAATTCGACTCTGTACTATCTAGTCATGTTTAGTTATCGTAACTGCGCACAATTCAACACCACAATGAACAATTTTGCTGGTTTTGAACGAATTATGCTCATTTTCGCACGATTCAGCCTCTAATTCGCACATATCCGCTGTAATTCGACTCTGTACTATCTAGTCATGTTAAGTTATCGTAACTGAGCACAATTCAACACCACAATGAACAATTTTGCTGGTTTTGAACGAATTATGCTCATTTTCGCACGATTCAGGCTCTAATTCGCACATATCCGCTGTAATTCGACTCTGTACTATCTAGTCATGTTAAGTTATCGTAACTGAGCACAATTCAACACCACAATGAACAATTTTGCTGGTTTTGAACGAATTATGCTCATTTTCGCACGATTCAGCCTCTAATTCGCACATATCCGCTGTAATTCGACTCTGTACTATCTAGTTATGTTAAGTTATCCTATCTGAGCACAATTCAACACCACAATGAACAATTTTGCTCGTTTTGCACGAATTTTGATCGTTTTGAACGAATTATGCTCATTTTCGCACGATTCAGCCTCTAATTCGCACATATCCGCTGTAATTCAACTCTGTACTATCTAGTTATGTTAAGTTATCCTATCTGAGCACAATTCAACACCACAATGAACAATTTTGCTCGTTTTGCACGAATTATGCTCATTTTCGCACGAATCAGCCTCTAATTCGCACATATCCGCTGTAATTCGACTCTGTACTATCTAGTCATGTTAAGTTATCGTAACTGAGCACAATTCAACACCACAATGAACAATTTTGCTGGTTTTGAACGAATTATGCTCATTTTCGCACGATTCAGCCTCTAATTCGCACATATCCGCTGTAATTCGACTCTGTACTATCTAGTCATGTTTAGTTATCGTAACTGAGCACAATTCAACACCACAATGAACAATTTTGCTGGTTTTGAACGAATTATGCTCATTTTCGCACGATTCAGCCTCTAATTCGCACATATCCGCTGTAATTCGACTCTGTACTGTCTAGTCATGTTAAGTTATCGTAACTGAGCACAATTCAACACCACAATGAACAATTTTGCTGGTTTTGAACGAATTATGCTCATTTTCGCACGATTCAGGCTCTAATTCGCACATATCCGCTGTAATTCGACTCTGTACTATCTAGTTATGTTAAGTTATCCTATCTGAGCACAATTCAACACCACAATGAACAATTTTGCTCGTTTTGCACGAATTATGCTCATTTTCGCACGAATCAGCCTCTAATTCGCACATATCCGCTGTAATTCGACTCTGTACTATCTAGTCATGTTAAGTTATCGTAACTGAGCACAATTCAACACCACAATGAACAATTTTGCTGGTTTTGAACGAATTATGCACATTTTCGCACGATTCAGCCTCTAATTCGCACATATCCGCTGTAATTCGACTCTGTACTATCTAGTTATGTTAAGTTATCCTATCTGAGCACAATTCAACACCACAATGAACAATTTTGCTCGTTTTGCACGAATTTTGATCGTTTTGAACGAATTATGCTCATTTTCGCACGATTCAGCCTCTAATTCGCACATATCCGCTGTAATTCGACTCTGTACTATCTAGTCATGTTAAGTTATCGTAACTGAGCACAATTCAACACCACAATGAACAATTTTGATCGTTTTGAACGAATTATGCTCATTTTCGCACGATTCAGCCTCTAATTCGCACATATCCGCTGTAATTCGACTCTGTACTATCTAGTTATGTTAAGTTATCCTATCTGAGCACAATTCAACACCACAATGAACAATTTTGCTCGTTTTGCACGAATTATGCTCATTTTCGCACGATTCAGGCTCTAATTCGCACATATCCGCTGTAATTCGACTCTGTACTATCTAGTTATGTTAAGTTATCGTAACTGAGCACAATTCAACACCACAATGAACAATTTTGCTGGTTTTGAACGAATTATGCTCATTTTCGCACGATTCAGGCTCTAATTCGCACATATCCGCTGTAATTCGACTCTGTACTATCTAGTCATGTTAAGTTATCGTAACTGAGCACAATTCAACACCACAATGAACAATTTTGCTGGTTTTGAACGAATTATGCTCATTTTCGCACGATTCAGCCTCTAATTCGCACATATCCGCTGTAATTCGACTCTGTACTATCTAGTTATGTTAAGTTATCCTATCTGAGCACAATTCAACACCACAATGAACAATTTTGCTCGTTTTGCACGAATTTTGATCGTTTTGAACGAATTATGCTCATTTTCGCACGATTCAGCCTCTAATTCGCACATATCCGCTGTAATTCGACTCTGTACTATCTAGTCATGTTAAGTTATCGTAACTGAGCACAATTCAACACCACAATGAACAATTTTGCTCGTTTTGCACGAATTATGCTCATTTTCGCACGATTCAGCCTCTAATTCGCACATATCCGCTGTAATTCGACTCTGTACTATCTAGTCATGTTAAGTTATCGTAACTGAGCACAATTCAACACCACAATGAACAATTTTGCTGGTTTTGAACGAATTATGCTCATTTTCGCACGATTCAGCCTCTAATTCGCACATATCCGCTGCAATTCGACTCTGTACTATCTAGTCATGTTAAGTTATCGTAACTGAGCACAATTCAACACCACAATGAACAATTTTGCTGGTTTTGAACGAATTATGCTCATTTTCGCACGAATCAGCCTCTAATTCGCACATATCCGCTGTAATTCGACTCTGTACTATCTAGTTATGTTAAGTTATCCTATCTGAGCACAATTCAGCACCACAATGAACAATTTTGCTCGTTTTGCACGAATTATGCTCATTTTCGCACGATTCAGCCTCTAATTCGCACATATCCGCCGTAATTCGACTCTGTACTATCTAGTCATGTTAAGTTATCGTAACTGAGCACAATTCAACACCACAATGAACAATTTTGCTGGTTTTGAACGAATTATGCTCATTTTCGCACGATTCAGGCTCTAATTCGCACATATCCGCTGTAATTCGACTCTGTACTATCTAGTCATGTTAAGTTATCCTATCTGAGCACAATTCAACACCACAATGAACAATTTTGCTCGTTTTGCACGAATTATGCTCATTTTCGCACGAATCAGCCTCTAATTCGCACATATCCGCTGTAATTCGACTCTGTACTATCTAGTTATGTTAAGTTATCCTATCTGAGCACAATTCAACACCACAATGAACAATTTTGCTCGTTTTGCACGAATTTTGATCGTTTTGAACGAATTATGCTCATTTTCGCACGATTCAGCCTCTAATTCGCACATATCCGCTGTAATTCGACTCTGTACTATCTGGTCATGTTAAGTTATCGTAACTGAGCACAATTCAGCACCACAATGAACAATTTTGCTGGTTTTGAACGAATTATGCTCATTTTCGCACGATTCAGCCTCTAATTCGCACATATCCGCTGTAATTCGACTCTGTACTATCTAGTTATGTTAAGTTATCCTATCTGAGCACAATTCAACACCACAATGAACAATTTTGCTCGTTTTGCACGAATTTTGATCGTTTTGAACGAATTATGCTCATTTTCGCACGATTCAGCCTCTAATTCGCACATATCCGCTGTAATTCGACTCTGTACTATCTAGTTATGTTAAGTTATCCTATCTGAGCACAATTCAACACCACAATGAACAATTTTGCTCGTTTTGCACGAATTTTGATCGTTTTGAACGAATTATGCTCATTTTCGCACGATTCAGCCTCTAATTCGCACATATCCGCTGTAATTCGACTCTGTACTATCTAGTCATGTTAAGTTATCGTAACTGAGCACAATTCAACACCACAATGAACAATTTTGCTGGTTTTGAACGAATTATGCTCATTTTCGCACGATTCAGCCTCTAATTCGCACATATCCGCTGCAATTCGACTCGGTACTATCTAGTCATGTTAAGTTATCGTAACTGAGCACAATTCAACACCACAATGAACAATTTTGCTGGTTTTGAACGAATTATGCTCATTGTCGCACGATTCAGCCTCTAATTCGCACATATCCGCTGTAATTCGACCCTGTACTATCTAGTTATGTTAAGTTATCCTATCTGAGCACAATTCAACACCACAATGAACAATTTTGCTCGTTTTGCACGAATTATGCTCATTTTCGCACGATTCAGGCTCTAATTCGCACATATCCGCTGTAATTCGACTCTGTACTATCTAGTCATGTTAAGTTATCCTATCTGAGCACAATTCAACACCACAATGAACAATTTTGCTCGTTTTGCACGAATTATGCTCATTTTCGCACGAATCAGCCTCTAATTCGCACATATCCGCTGTAATTCGACTCTGTACTATCTAGTTATGTTAAGTTATCCTATCTGAGCACAATTCAGCACCACAATGAACAATTTTGCTCGTTTTGCACGAATTATGCTCATTTTCGCACGATTCAGCCTCTAATTCGCACATATCCGCCGTAAATCGACTCTGTACTATCTAGTCATGTTAAGTTATCGTAACTGAGCACAATTCAACACCACAATGAACAATTTTGCTGGTTTTGAACGAATTATGCTCATTTTCGCACGATTCAGCCTCTAATTCGCACATATCCGCTGCAATTCGACTCGGTACTATCTAGTCATGTTAAGTTATCGTAACTGAGCACAATTCAACACCACAATGAACAATTTTGCTGGTTTTGAACGAATTATGCTCATTTTCGCACGATTCAGCCTCTAATTCGCACATATCCGCTGTAATTCGACTCTGTACTATCTAGTTATGTTAAGTTATCCTATCTGAGCACAATTCAACACCACAATGAACAATTTTGCTCGTTTTGCACGAATTATGCTCATTTTCGCACGATTCAGCCTCTAATTCGCACATATCCGCTGTAATTCGACTCTGTACTATCTAGTTATGTTCAGTTATCCTATCTGAGCACAATTCAACACCACAATGAACAATTTTGCTCGTTTTGCACGAATTATGCTCATTTTCGCACGATTCAGCCTCTAATTCGCACATATCCGCCGTAATTCGACTCTGTACTATCTAGCCATGTTAAGTTATCGTAACTGAGCACAATTCAACACCACAATGAACAATTTTGCTGGTTTTGAACGAATTATGCTCATTTTCGCACGATTCAGCCTCTAATTCGCACATATCCGCTGCAATTCGACTCTGTACTATCTAGTCATGTTAAGTTATCGTAACTGAGCACAATTCAACACCACAATGAACAATTTTGCTGGTCTTGAACGAATTATGCTCATTTTCGCACGATTCAGCCTCTAATTCGCACATATCCGCTGTAATTCGACTCTGTACTATCTATTGTTATTGTTTATTGTTTTATTTGTTAGGGCGTCGATTGCTGAGATCATTAGCCCACTGTACTATCTAGTTATGTTAAGTTATCCTATCTGAGCACAATTCAACACCACAATGAACAATTTTGCTCGTTTTGCACGAATTATGCTCATTTTCGCACGATTCAGCCTCTAATTCGCACATATCCGCTGTAATTCGACTCTGTACTATCTAGTCATGTTAAGTTATCGTAACTGAGCACAATTCAACACCACAATGAACAATTTTGCTGGTTTTGAACGAATTATGCACATTTTCGCACGATTCAGCCTCTAATTCGCACATATCCGCTGTAATTCGACTCTGTACTATCTAGTTATGTTAAGTTATCCTATCTGAGCACAATTCAACACCACAATGAACAATTTTGCTCGTTTTGCACGAATTATGCTCATTTTCGCACGAATCAGCCTCTAATTCGCACATATCCGCTGTAATTCGACTCTGTACTATCTAGTCATGTTAAGTTATCGTAACTGAGCACAATTCAACACCACAATGAACAATTTTGCTCGTTTTGCACGAATTTTGATCGTTTTGAACGAATTATGCTCATTTTCGCACGATTCAGCCTCTAATTCGCACATATCCGCTGTAATTCGACTCTGTACTATCTAGTCATGTTAAGTTATCGTAACTGAGCACAATTCAACACCACAATGAACAATTTTGATCGTTTTGAACGAATTATGCTCATTTTCGCACGATTCAGCCTCTAATTCGCACATATCCGCTGTAATTCGACTCTGTACTATCTAGTTATGTTAAGTTATCCTATCTGAGCACAATTCAACACCACAATGAACAATTTTGCTCGTTTTGCACGAATTATGCTCATTTTCGCACGATTCAGGCTCTAATTCGCACATATCCGCTGTAATTCGACTCTGTACTATCTAGTTATGTTAAGTTATCCTATCTGAGCACAATTCAACACCACAATGAACAATTTTGCTCGTTTTGCACGAATTTTGATCGTTTTGAACGAATTATGCTCATTTTCGCACGATTCAGCCTCTAATTCGCACATATCCGCTGTAATTCGACTCTGTACTATCTAGTCATGTTAAGTTATCGTAACTGAGCACAATTCAACACCACAATGAACAATTTTGCTGGTTTTGAACGAATTATGCTCATTTTCGCACGATTCAGCCTCTAATTCGCACATATCCGCTGTAATTCGACTCTGTACTATCTAGTCATGTTAAGTTATCGTAACTGAGCACAATTCAACACCACAATGAACAATTTTGCTGGTTTTGAACGAATTATGCTCATTTTCGCACGATTCAGGCTCTAATTCGCACATATCCGCTGTAATTCGACTCTGTACTATCTAGTCATGTTAAGTTATCGTAACTGAGCACAATTCAACACCACAATGAACAATTTTGCTGGTTTTGAACGAATTATGCTCATTTTCGCACGATTCAGCCTCTAATTCGCACATATCCGCTGTAATTCGACTCTGTACTATCTAGTTATGTTAAGTTATCCTATCTGAGCACAATTCAACACCACAATGAACAATTTTGCTCGTTTTGCACGAATTTTGATCGTTTTGAACGAATTATGCTCATTTTCGCACGATTCAGCCTCTAATTCGCACATATCCGCTGTAATTCGACTCTGTACTATCTAGTCATGTTAAGTTATCGTAACAGAGCACAATTCAACACCACAATAAACAATTTTGCTCGTTTTGCACGAATTATGCTCATTTTCGCACGATTCAGCCTCTAATTCGCACATATCCGCTGTAATTCGACTCTGTACTATCTAGTCATGTTAAGTTATCGTAACTGAGCACAATTCAACACCACAATGAACAATTTTGCTGGTTTTGAACGAATTATGCTCATTTTCGCACGATTCAGCCTCTAATTCGCACATATCCGCTGCAATTCGACTCTGTACTATCTAGTCATGTTAAGTTATCGTAACTGAGCACAATTCAACACCACAATGAACAATTTTGCTGGTTTTGAACGAATTATGCTCATTTTCGCACGAATCAGCCTCTAATTCGCACATATCCGCTGTAATTCGACTCTGTACTATCTAGTTATGTTAAGTTATCCTATCTGAGCACAATTCAGCACCACAATGAACAATTTTGCTCGTTTTGCACGAATTATGCTCATTTTCGCACGATTCAGCCTCTAATTCGCACATATCCGCCGTAATTCGACTCTGTACTATCTAGTCATGTTAAGTTATCGTAACTGAGCACAATTCAACACCACAATGAACAATTTTGCTGGTTTTGAACGAATTATGCTCATTTTCGCACGATTCAGCCTCTAATTCGCACATATCCGCTGCAATTCGACTCGGTACTATCTAGTCATGTTAAGTTATCGTAACTGAGCACAATTCAACACCACAATGAACAATTTTGCTGGTTTTGAACGAATTATGCTCATTTTCGCACGATTCAGCCTCTAATTCGCACATATCCGCTGTAATTCGACTCTGTACTATCTAGTTATGTTAAGTTATCCTATCTGAGCACAATTCAACACCACAATGAACAATTTTGCTCGTTTTGCACGAATTATGCTCATTTTCGCACGATTCAGGCTCTAATTCGCACATATCCGCTGTAATTCGACTCTGTACTATCTAGTCATGTTAAGTTATCCTATCTGAGCACAATTCAACACCACAATGAACAATTTTGCTCGTTTTGCACGAATTATGCTCATTTTCGCACGAATCAGCCTCTAATTCGCACATATCCGCTGTAATTCGACTCTGTACTATCTAGTTATGTTAAGTTATCCTATCTGAGCACAATTCAACACCACAATGAACAATTTTGCTCGTTTTGCACGAATTATGCTCATTTTCGCACGATTCAGCCTCCAATTCGCACATATCCGCTGTAATTCGACTCTGTACTATCTAGTCATGTTAAGTTATCGTAACTGAGCACAATTCAACACCACAATGAACAATTTTGCTGGTTTTGAACGAATTATGCTCATTTTCGCACGATTCAGCCTCTAATTCGCACATATCCGCTGCAATTCGACTCTGTACTATCTAGTCATGTTAAGTTATCGTAACTGAGCACAATTCAACACCACAATGAACAATTTTGCTGGTTTTGAACGAATTATGCTCATTTTCGCACGATTCAGCCTCTAATTCGCACATATCCGCTGTAATTCGACTCTGTACTATCTAGTTATGTTAAGTTATCCTATCTGAGCACAATTCAACACCACAATGAACAATTTTGCTCGTTTTGCACGAATTATGCTCATTTTCGCACGATTCAGCCTCTAATTCGCACATATCCGCTGTAATTCGACTCTGTACTATCTAGTTATGTTAAGTTATCCTATCTGAGCACAATTCAGCACCACAATGAACAATTTTGCTCGTTTTGCACGAATTATGCTCATTTTCGCACGATTCAGCCTCTAATTCGCACATATCCGCCGTAAATCGACTCTGTACTATCTAGTCATGTTAAGTTATCGTAACTGAGCACAATTCAACACCACAATGAACAATTTTGCTGGTTTTGAACGAATTATGCTCATTTTCGCACGATTCAGCCTCTAATTCGCACATATCCGCTGCAATTCGACTCGGTACTATCTAGTCATGTTAAGTTATCGTAACTGAGCACAATTCAACACCACAATGAACAATTTTGCTGGTTTTGAACGAATTATGCTCATTTTCGCACGATTCAGCCTCTAATTCGCACATATCCGCTGTAATTCGACTCTGTACTATCTAGTTATGTTAAGTTATCCTATCTGAGCACAATTCAACACCACAATGAACAATTTTGCTCGTTTTGCACGAATTATGCTCATTTTCGCACGATTCAGGCTCTAATTCGCACATATCCGCTGTAATTCGACTCTGTACTATCTAGTCATGTTAAGTTATCCTATCTGAGCACAATTCAACACCACAATGAACAATTTTGCTCGTTTTGCACGAATTATGCTCATTTTCGCACGAATCAGCCTCTAATTCGCACATATCCGCTGTAATTCGACTCTGTACTATCTAGTTATGTTCAGTTATCCTATCTGAGCACAATTCAACACCACAATGAACAATTTTGCTCGTTTTGCACGAATTATGCTCATTTTCGCACGATTCAGCCTCTAATTCGCACATATCCGCCGTAATTCGACTCTGTACTATCTAGCCATGTTAAGTTATCGTAACTGATCACAATTCAACACCACAATGAACAATTTTGCTGGTTTTGAACGAATTATGCTCATTTTCGCACGATTCAGCCTCTAATTCGCACATATCCGCTGCAATTCGACTCTGTACTATCTAGTCATGTTAAGTTATCGTAACTGAGCACAATTCAACACCACAATGAACAATTTTGCTGGTCTTGAACGAATTATGCTCATTTTCGCACGATTCAGCCTCTAATTCGCACATATCCGCTGTAATTCGACTCTGTACTATCTATTGTTATTGTTTATTGTTTTATTTGTTAGGGCGTCGATTGCTGAGATCATTAGCCCACTGTACTATCTAGTTATGTTAAGTTATCCTATCTGAGCACAATTCAACACCACAATGAACAATTTTGCTCGTTTTGCACGAATTATGCTCATTTTCGCACGATTCAGGCTCTAATTCGCACATATCCGCTGTAATTCGACTCTGTACTATCTAGTCATGTTAAGTTATCCTATCTGAGCACAATTCAACACCACAATGAACAATTTTGCTCGTTTTGCACGAATTATGCTCATTTTCGCACGAATCAGCCTCTAATTCGCACATATCCGCTGTAATTCGACTCTGTACTATCTAGTTATGTTAAGTTATCCTATCTGAGCACAATTCAACACCACAATGAACAATTTTGCTCGTTTTGCACGAATTATGCTCATTTTCGCACGATTCAGCCTCCAATTCGCACATATCCGCTGTAATTCGACTCTGTACTATCTAGTCATGTTAAGTTATCGTAACTGAGCACAATTCAACACCACAATGAACAATTTTGCTGGTTTTGAACGAATTATGCTCATTTTCGCACGATTCAGCCTCTAATTCGCACATATCCGCTGCAATTCGACTCTGTACTATCTAGTCATGTTAAGTTATCGTAACTGAGCACAATTCAACACCACAATGAACAATTTTGCTGGTTTTGAACGAATTATGCTCATTTTCGCACGATTCAGCCTCTAATTCGCACATATCCGCTGTAATTCGACTCTGTACTATCTAGTTATGTTAAGTTATCCTATCTGAGCACAATTCAACACCACAATGAACAATTTTGCTCGTTTTGCACGAATTATGCTCATTTTCGCACGATTCAGCCTCTAATTCGCACATATCCGCTGTAATTCGACTCTGTACTATCTAGTTATGTTAAGTTATCCTATCTGAGCACAATTCAGCACCACAATGAACAATTTTGCTCGTTTTGCACGAATTATGCTCATTTTCGCACGATTCAGCCTCTAATTCGCACATATCCGCCGTAAATCGACTCTGTACTATCTAGTCATGTTAAGTTATCGTAACTGAGCACAATTCAACACCACAATGAACAATTTTGCTGGTTTTGAACGAATTATGCTCATTTTCGCACGATTCAGCCTCTAATTCGCACATATCCGCTGCAATTCGACTCGGTACTATCTAGTCATGTTAAGTTATCGTAACTGAGCACAATTCAACACCACAATGAACAATTTTGCTGGTTTTGAACGAATTATGCTCATTTTCGCACGATTCAGCCTCTAATTCGCACATATCCGCTGTAATTCGACTCTGTACTATCTAGTTATGTTAAGTTATCCTATCTGAGCACAATTCAACACCACAATGAACAATTTTGCTCGTTTTGCACGAATTATGCTCATTTTCGCACGATTCAGGCTCTAATTCGCACATATCCGCTGTAATTCGACTCTGTACTATCTAGTCATGTTAAGTTATCCTATCTGAGCACAATTCAACACCACAATGAACAATTTTGCTCGTTTTGCACGAATTATGCTCATTTTCGCACGAATCAGCCTCTAATTCGCACATATCCGCTGTAATTCGACTCTGTACTATCTAGTTATGTTCAGTTATCCTATCTGAGCACAATTCAACACCACAATGAACAATTTTGCTCGTTTTGCACGAATTATGCTCATTTTCGCACGATTCAGCCTCTAATTCGCACATATCCGCCGTAATTCGACTCTGTACTATCTAGCCATGTTAAGTTATCGTAACTGAGCACAATTCAACACCACAATGAACAATTTTGCTGGTTTTGAACGAATTATGCTCATTTTCGCACGATTCAGCCTCTAATTCGCACATATCCGCTGCAATTCGACTCTGTACTATCTAGTCATGTTAAGTTATCGTAACTGAGCACAATTCAACACCACAATGAACAATTTTGCTGGTCTTGAACGAATTATGCTCATTTTCGCACGATTCAGCCTCTAATTCGCACATATCCGCTGTAATTCGACTCTGTACTATCTATTGTTATTGTTTATTGTTTTATTTGTTAGGGCGTCGATTGCTGAGATCATTAGCCCACTGTACTATCTAGTTATGTTAAGTTATCCTATCTGAGCACAATTCAACACCACAATGAACAATTTTGCTCGTTTTGCACGAATTATGCTCATTTTCGCACGATTCAGCCTCTAATTCGCACATATCCGCTGTAATTCGACTCTGTACTATCTAGTTATGTTAAGTCATCCTATCTGAGCACAATTCAACACCACAATGAACAATTTTGCTCGTTTTGCACGAATTATGCTTATTTTCGCACGATTCAGCCTCTAATTCGCACATATCCGCTGTAATTCGACTCTGTACTATCTAGTTATGTTAAGTTATCCTATCTGAGCACAATTCAACACCACAATGAACAATTTTGCTCGTTTTGCACGAATTTTGATCGTTTTGAACGAATTATGCTCATTTTCGCACGATTCAGCCTCTAATTCGCACATATCCGCTGTAATTCGACTCTGTACTATCTAGTCATGTTAAGTTATCGTAACTGAGCACAATTCAACACCACAATGAACAATTTTGCTGGTTTTGAACGAATTATGCTCATTTTCGCACGATTCAGCCTCTAATTCGCACATATCCGCTGCAATTCGACTCGGTACTATCTAGTCATGTTAAGTTATCGTAACTGAGCACAATTCAACACCACAATGAACAATTTTGCTGGTTTTGAACGAATTATGCTCATTGTCGCACGATTCAGCCTCTAATTCGCACATATCCGCTGTAATTCGACCCTGTACTATCTAGTTATGTTAAGTTATCCTATCTGAGCACAATTCAACACCACAATG
The DNA here is from genome assembly GCF_050947335.1 of Megachile rotundata. Classification (NCBI taxonomy): domain Eukaryota; kingdom Metazoa; phylum Arthropoda; class Insecta; order Hymenoptera; family Megachilidae; genus Megachile; species Megachile rotundata. The sequence continues at coordinate 36,425 of NW_027474129.1, read as the reverse complement.
AACAATTTTGCTCGTTTTGCACGAATTATGCTCATTTTCGCACGATTCAGGCTCTAATTCGCACATATCCGCTGTAATTCGACTCTGTACTATCTAGTCATGTTAAGTTATCCTATCTGAGCACAATTCAACACCACAATGAACAATTTTGCTCGTTTTGCACGAATTATGCTCATTTTCGCACGAATCAGCCTCTAATTCGCACATATCCGCTGTAATTCGACTCTGTACTATCTAGTTATGTTAAGTTATCCTATCTGAGCACAATTCAACACCACAATGAACAATTTTGCTCGTTTTGCACGAATTTTGATCGTTTTGAACGAATTATGCTCATTTTCGCACGATTCAGCCTCTAATTCGCACATATCCGCTGTAATTCGACTCTGTACTATCTGGTCCATGTTAAGTTATCGTAACTGAGCACAATTCAGCACCACAATGAACAATTTTGCTGGTTTTGAACGAATTATGCTCATTTTCGCACGATTCAGCCTCTAATTCGCACATATCCGCTGTAATTCGACTCTGTACTATCTAGTTATGTTAAGTTATCCTATCTGAGCACAATTCAACACCACAATGAACAATTTTGCTCGTTTTGCACGAATTTTGATCGTTTTGAACGAATTATGCTCATTTTCGCACGATTCAGCCTCTAATTCGCACATATCCGCTGTAATTCGACTCTGTACTATCTAGTTATGTTAAGTTATCCTATCTGAGCACAATTCAACACCACAATGAACAATTTTGCTCGTTTTGCACGAATTTTGATCGTTTTGAACGAATTATGCTCATTTTCGCACGATTCAGCCTCTAATTCGCACATATCCGCTGTAATTCGACTCTGTACTATCTAGTCATGTTATGTTATCGTAACTGAGCACAATTCAACACCACAATGAACAATTTTGCTGGTTTTGAACGAATTATGCTCATTTTCGCACGATTCAGCCTCTAATTCGCACATATCCGCTGCAATTCGACTCGGTACTATCTAGTCATGTTAAGTTATCGTAACTGAGCACAATTCAACACCACAATGAACAATTTTGCTGGTTTTGAACGAATTATGCTCATTGTCGCACGATTCAGCCTCTAATTCGCACATATCCGCTGTAATTCGACCCTGTACTATCTAGTTATGTTAAGTTATCCTATCTGAGCACAATTCAACACCACAATGAACAATTTTGCTCGTTTTGCACGAATTATGCTCATTTTCGCACGATTCAGGCTCTAATTCGCACATATCCGCTGTAATTCGACTCTGTACTATCTAGTCATGTTAAGTTATCCTATCTGAGCACAATTCAACACCACAATGAACAATTTTGCTCGTTTTGCACGAATTATGCTCATTTTCGCACGAATCAGCCTCTAATTCGCACATATCCGCTGTAATTCGACTCTGTACTATCTAGTTATGTTAAGTTATCCTATCTGAGCACAATTCAGCACCACAATGAACAATTTTGCTCGTTTTGCACGAATTATGCTCATTTTCGCACGATTCAGCCTCTAATTCGCACATATCCGCCGTAAATCGACTCTGTACTATCTAGTCATGTTAAGTTATCGTAACTGAGCACAATTCAACACCACAATGAACAATTTTGCTGGTTTTGAACGAATTATGCTCATTTTCGCACGATTCAGCCTCTAATTCGCACATATCCGCTGCAATTCGACTCGGTACTATCTAGTCATGTTAAGTTATCGTAACTGAGCACAATTCAACACCACAATGAACAATTTTGCTGGTTTTGAACGAATTATGCTCATTTTCGCACGATTCAGCCTCTAATTCGCACATATCCGCTGTAATTCGACTCTGTACTATCTAGTTATGTTAAGTTATCCTATCTGAGCACAATTCAACACCACAATGAACAATTTTGCTCGTTTTGCACGAATTATGCTCATTTTCGCACGATTCAGCCTCTAATTCGCACATATCCGCTGTAATTCGACTCTGTACTATCTAGTTATGTTCAGTTATCCTATCTGAGCACAATTCAACACCACAATGAACAATTTTGCTCGTTTTGCACGAATTATGCTCATTTTCGCACGATTCAGCCTCTAATTCGCACATATCCGCCGTAATTCGACTCTGTACTATCTAGCCATGTTAAGTTATCGTAACTGAGCACAATTCAACACCACAATGAACAATTTTGCTGGTTTTGAACGAATTATGCTCATTTTCGCACGATTCAGCCTCTAATTCGCACATATCCGCTGCAATTCGACTCTGTACTATCTAGTCATGTTAAGTTATCGTAACTGAGCACAATTCAACACCACAATGAACAATTTTGCTGGTCTTGAACGAATTATGCTCATTTTCGCACGATTCAGCCTCTAATTCGCACATATCCGCTGTAATTCGACTCTGTACTATCTATTGTTATTGTTTATTGTTTTATTTGTTAGGGCGTCGATTGCTGAGATCATTAGCCCACTGTACTATCTAGTTATGTTAAGTTATCCTATCTGAGCACAATTCAACACCACAATGAACAATTTTGCTCGTTTTGCACGAATTATGCTCATTTTCGCACGATTCAGCCTCTAATTCGCACATATCCGCTGTAATTCGACTCTGTACTATCTAGTTATGTTAAGTCATCCTATCTGAGCACAATTCAACACCACAATGAACAATTTTGCTCGTTTTGCACGAATTATGCTTATTTTCGCACGATTCAGCCTCTAATTCGCACATATCCGCTGTAATTTGACTCTGTACTATCTAGTTATGTTAAGTTATCCTATCTGAGCACAATTCAACACCACAATGAACAATTTTGCTCGTTTTGCACGAATTTTGATCGTTTTGAACGAATTATGCTCATTTTCGCACGATTCAGCCTCTAATTCGCACATATCCGCTGTAATTCGACTCTGTACTATCTAGTCATGTTAAGTTATCGTAACTGAGCACAATTCAACACCACAATGAACAATTTTGCTGGTTTTGAACGAATTATGCTCATTTTCGCACGATTCAGCCTCTAATTCGCACATATCCGCTGCAATTCGACTCGGTACTATCTAGTCATGTTAAGTTATCGTAACTGAGCACAATTCAACACCACAATGAACAATTTTGCTGGTTTTGAACGAATTATGCTCATTGTCGCACGATTCAGCCTCTAATTCGCACATATCCGCTGTAATTCGACCCTGTACTATCTAGTTATGTTAAGTTATCCTATCTGAGCACAATTCAACACCACAATGAACAATTTTGCTCGTTTTGCACGAATTATGCTCATTTTCGCACGATTCAGGCTCTAATTCGCACATATCCGCTGTAATTCGACTCTGTACTATCTAGTCATGTTAAGTTATCCTATCTGAGCACAATTCAACACCACAATGAACAATTTTGCTCGTTTTGCCCGAATTATGCTCATTTTCGCACGAATCAGCCTCTAATTCGCACATATCCGCTGTAATTCGACTCTGTACTATCTAGTTATGTTAAGTTATCCTATCTGAGCACAATTCAACACCACAATGAACAATTTTGCTCGTTTTGCACGAATTTTGATCGTTTTGAACGAATTATGCTCATTTTCGCACGATTCAGCCTCTAATTCGCACATATCCGCTGTAATTCGACTCTGTACTATCTAGTCATGTTAAGTTATCGTAACTGAGCACAATTCAACACCACAATGAACAATTTTGCTGGTTTTGAACGAATTATGCTCATTTTCGCACGATTCAGCCTCTAATTCGCACATATCCGCTGTAAATCGACTCTGTACTATCTAGTTATGTTAAGTTATCCTATCTGAGCACAATTCAACACCACAATGAACAATTTTGATCGTTTTGAACGAATTATGCTCATTTTCGCACGATTCAGCCTCTAATTCGCACATATCCGCTGTAATTCGACTCTGTACTATCTAGTTATGTTAAGTTATCCTATCTGAGCACAATTCAACACCACAATGAACAATTTTGCTCGTTTTGCACGAATTATGCTAATTTTCGCACGATTCAGCCTCTAATTCGCACATATCCGCTGTAATTCGACTCTGTACTATCTAGTTATGTTAAGTTATCCTATCTGAGCACAATTCAACACCACAATGAACAATTTTGCTCGTTTTGCACGAATTATGCTCATTTTCGCACGATTCAGCCTCTAATTCGCACATATCCGCCGTAATTCGACTCTGTACTATCTAGTCATGTTAAGTTATCGTAACTGAGCACAATTCAACACCACAATGAACAATTTTGCTGGTTTTGAACGAATTATGCTCATTTTCGCACGATTCAGCCTCTAATTCGCACATATCCGCTGTAATTCGACTCTGTACTATCTAGTCGTGTTAAGTTATCGTAAATGAGCACAATTCAACACCACAATGAACAATTTTGCTGGTTTTGAACGAATTATGCTCATTTTCGCACGATTCAGCCTCTAATTCGCACATATCCGCTGTAATTCGACTCTGTACTATCTAGTCATGTTAAGTTATCGTAACTGAGCACAATTCAACACCACAATGAACAATTTTGCTCGTTTTGCACGAATTATGCTCATTTTCGCACGATTCAGCCTCTAATTCGCACATATCCGCTGTAATTCGACTCTGTACTATCTAGTTATGTTAAGTTATCCTATCTGAACACAATTCAACACCACAATGAACAATTTTGCTCGTTTTGCACGAATTATGCTCATTTTCGCACGATTCAGCCTCTAATTCGCACATATCCGCCGTAATTCGACTCTGTACTATCTAGCCATGTTAAGTTATCGTAACTGAGCACAATTCAACACCACAATGAACAATTTTGCTCGTTTTGCACGAATTATGCTCATTTTCGCACGATTCAGCCTCTAATTCGCACATATCCGTTGTAATTCGACTCTGTACTATCTAGTCATGTTAAGTTATCGTAACTGAGCACAATTCAACACCACAATGAACAATTTTGCTGGTTTTGAACGAATTATGCTCATTTTCGGACGATTCAGCCTCTAATTCGCACATATCCGCTGTAATTCGACTCTGTACTATCTGGTCATGTTAAGTTATCGTAACTGAGCACAATTCAGCACCACAATGAACAATTTTGCTGGTTTTGAACGAATTATGCTCATTTTCGCACGATTCAGCCTCTAATTCGCACATATCCGCTGTAATTCGACTCTGTACTATCTAGTTATGTTAAGTTATCCTATCTGAGCACAATTCAACACCACAATGAACAATTTTGCTCGTTTTGCACGAATTTTGATCGTTTTGAACGAATTATGCTCATTTTCGCACGATTCAGCCTCTAATTCGCACATATCCGCTGTAATTCGACTCTGTACTATCTAGTCATGTTAAGTTATCGTAACTGAGCACAATTCAACACCACAATGAACAATTTTGCTCGTTTTGCACGAATTATGCTCATTTTCGCACGATTCAGCCTCTAATTCGCACATATCCGCTGTAATTCGACTCTGTACTATCTAGTCATGTTAAGTTATCGTAACTGAGCACAATTCAACACCACAATGAACAATTTTGCTGGTTTTGAACGAATTATGCTCATTTTCGCACGATTCAGCCTCTAATTCGCACATATCCGCTGCAATTCGACTCTGTACTATCTAGTCATGTTAAGTTATCGTAACTGAGCACAATTCAACACCACAATGAACAATTTTGCTGGTTTTGAACGAATTATGCTCATTTTCGCACGATTCAGCCTCTAATTCGCACATATCCGCTGTAATTCGACTCTGTACTATCTAGTTATGTTAAGTTATCCTATCTGAGCACAATTCAACACCACAATGAACAATTTTGCTCGTTTTGCACGAATTATGCTCATTTTCGCACGATTCAGCCTCTAATTCGCACATATCCGCTGTAATTCGACTCTGTACTATCTAGTCATGTTAAGTTATCCTATCTGAGCACAATTCAACACCACAATGAACAATTTTGCTCGTTTTGCACGAATTATGCTCATTTTCGCACGAATCAGCCTCTAATTCGCACATATCCGCTGTAATTCGACTCTGTACTATCTAGTTATGTTAAGTTATCCTATCTGAGCACAATTCAACACCACAATGAACAATTTTGCTCGTTTTGCACGAATTATGCTCATTTTCGCACGATTCAGCCTCTAATTCGCACATATCCGCCGTAATTCGACTCTGTACTATCTAGCCATGTTAAGTTATCGTAACTGAGCACAATTCAACACCACAATGAACAATTTTGCTGGTTTTGAACGAATTATGCTCATTTTCGCACGATTCAGCCTCTAATTCGCACATATCCGCTGCAATTCGACTCTGTACTATCTAGTCATGTTAAGTTATCGTAACTGAGCACAATTCAACACCACAATGAACAATTTTGCTGGTCTTGAACGAATTATGCTCATTTTCGCACGATTCAGCCTCTAATTCGCACATATCCGCTGTAATTCGACTCTGTACTATCTATTGTTATTGTTTATTGTTTTATTTGTTAGGGCGTCGATTGCTGAGATCATTAGCCCACTGTACTATCTAGTTATGTTAAGTTATCCTATCTGAGCACAACTCAACACCACAATGAACAATTTTGCTCGTTTTGCACGAATTATGCTCATTTTCGCACGATTCAGCCTCTAATTCGCACATATCCGCTGTAATTCGACTCTGTACTATCTAGTTATGTTAAGTCATCCTATCTGAGCACAATTCAACACCACAATGAACAATTTTGCTCGTTTTGCACGAATTATGCTTATTTTCGCACGATTCAGCCTCTAATTCGCACATATCCGCTGTAATTCGACTCTGTACTATCTAGTTATGTTAAGTTATCCTATCTGAGCACAATTCAACACCACAATGAACAATTTTGCTCGTTTTGCACGAATTATGCTCATTTTCGCACGATTCAGCCTCTAATTCGCACATATCCGCCGTAATTCGACTCTGTACTATCTAGTCATGTTAAGTTATCGTAACTGAGCACAATTCAGCACCACAATGAACAATTTTGCTGGTTTTGAACGAATTATGCTCATTTTCGCACGATTCAGCCTCTAATTCGCACATATCCGCTGTAATTCGACTCTGTACTATCTAGTTATGTTAAGTTATCCTATCTGAGCACAATTCAACACCACAATGAACAATTTTGCTCGTTTTGCACGAATTTTGATCGTTTTGAACGAATTATGCTCATTTTCGCACGATTCAGCCTCTAATTCGCACATATCCGCTGTAATTCGACTCTGTACTATCTAGTCATGTTAAGTTATCGTAACTGAGCACAATTCAACACCACAATGAACAATTTTGCTCGTTTTGCACGAATTATGCTCATTTTCGCACGATTCAGCCTCTAATTCGCACATATCCGCTGTAATTCGACTCTGTACTATCTAGTCATGTTAAGTTATCGTAACTGAGCACAATTCAACACCACAATGAACAATTTTGCTGGTTTTGAACGAATTATGCTCATTTTCGCACGATTCAGCCTCTAATTCGCACATATCCGCTGCAATTCGACTCTGTACTATCTAGTCATGTTAAGTTATCGTAACTGAGCACAATTCAACACCACAATGAACAATTTTGCTGGTTTTGAACGAATTATGCTCATTTTCGCACGATTCAGCCTCTAATTCGCACATATCCGCTGTAATTCGACTCTGTACTATCTAGTTATGTTAAGTTATCCTATCTGAGCACAATTCAACACCACAATGAACAATTTTGCTCGTTTTGCACGAATTATGCTCATTTTCGCACGATTCAGCCTCTAATTCGCACATATCCGCTGTAATTCGACTCTGTACTATCTAGTTATGTTAAGTTATCCTATCTGAGCACAATTCAGCACCACAATGAACAATTTTGCTCGTTTTGCACGAATTATGCTCATTTTCGCACGAATCAGCCTCTAATTCGCACATATCCGCTGTAATTCGACTCTGTACTATCTAGTTATGTTAAGTTATCCTATCTGAGCACAATTCAACACCACAATGAACAATTTTGCTCGTTTTGCACGAATTATGCTCATTTTCGCACGATTCAGCCTCTAATTCGCACATATCCGCCGTAATTCGACTCTGTACTATCTAGCCATGTTAAGTTATCGTAACTGAGCACAATTCAACACCACAATGAACAATTTTGCTCGTTTTGCACGAATTATGCTCATTTTCGCACGATTCAGCCTCTAATTCGCACATATCCGTTGTAATTCGACTCTGTACTATCTAGTCATGTTAAGTTATCGTAACTGAGCACAATTCAACACCACAATGAACAATTTTGCTGGTTTTGAACGAATTATGCTCATTTTCGCACGATTCAGCCTCTAATTCGCACATATCCGCTGTAATTCGACTCTGTACTATCTGGTCATGTTAAGTTATCGTAACTGAGCACAATTCAGCACCACAATGAACAATTTTGCTGGTTTTGAACGAATTATGCTCATTTTCGCACGATTCAGCCTCTAATTCGCACATATCCGCTGTAATTCGACTCTGTACTATCTAGTTATGTTAAGTTATCCTATCTGAGCACAATTCAACACCACAATGAACAATTTTGCTCGTTTTGCACGAATTTTGATCGTTTTGAACGAATTATGCTCATTTTCGCACGATTCAGCCTCTAATTCGCACATATCCGCTGTAATTCGACTCTGTACTATCTAGTCATGTTAAGTTATCGTAACTGAGCACAATTCAACACCACAATGAACAATTTTGCTCGTTTTGCACGAATTATGCTCATTTTCGCACGATTCAGCCTCTAATTCGCACATATCCGCTGTAATTCGACTCTGTACTATCTAGTCATGTTAAGTTATCGTAACTGAGCACAATTCAACACCACAATGAACAATTTTGCTGGTTTTGAACGAATTATGCTCATTTTCGCACGATTCAGCCTCTAATTCGCACATATCCGCTGCAATTCGACTCTGTACTATCTAGTCATGTTAAGTTATCGTAACTGAGCACAATTCAACACCACAACGAACAATTTTGCTGGTTTTGAACGAATTATGCTCATTTTCGCACGATTCAGCCTCTAATTCGCACATATCCGCTGTAATTCGACTCTGTACTATCTAGTTATGTTAAGTTATCCTATCTGAGCACAATTCAACACCACAATGAACAATTTTGCTCGTTTTGCACGAATTATGCTCATTTTCGCACGATTCAGCCTCTAATTCGCACATATCCGCTGTAATTCGACTCTGTACTATCTAGTTATGTTAAGTTATCCTATCTGAGCACAATTCAGCACCACAATGAACAATTTTGCTCGTTTTGCACGAATTATGCTCATTTTCGCACGATTCAGCCTCTAATTCGCACATATCCGCCGTAATTCGACTCTGTACTATCTAGCCATGTTAAGTTATCGTAACTGAGCACAATTCAACACCACAATGAACAATTTTGCTCGTTTTGCACGAATTATGCTCATTTTCGCACGATTCAGCCTCTAATTCGCACATATCCGTTGTAATTCGACTCTGTACTATCTAGTCATGTTAAGTTATCGTAACTGAGCACAATTCAACACCACAATGAACAATTTTGCTGGTTTTGAACGAATTATGCTCATTTTCGCACGATTCAGCCTCTAATTCGCACATATCCGCTGTAATTCGACTCTGTACTATCTAGTTATGTTCAGTTATCCTATCTGAGCACAATTCAACACCACAATGAACAATTTTGCTCGTTTTGCACGAATTATGCTCATTTTCGCACGATTCAGCCTCTAATTCGCACATATCCGCCGTAATTCGACTCTGTACTATCTAGCCATGTTAAGTTATCGTAACTGAGCACAATTCAACACCACAATGAACAATTTTGCTGGTTTTGAACGAATTATGCTCATTTTCGCACGATTCAGCCTCTAATTCGCACATATCCGCTGCAATTCGACTCTGTACTATCTAGTCATGTTAAGTTATCGTAACTGAGCACAATTCAACACCACAATGAACAATTTTGCTGGTCTTGAACGAATTATGCTCATTTTCGCACGATTCAGCCTCTAATTCGCACATATCCGCTGTAATTCGACTCTGTACTATCTATTGTTATTGTTTATTGTTTTATTTGTTAGGGCGTCGATTGCTGAGATCATTAGCCCACTGTACTATCTAGTTATGTTAAGTTATCCTATCTGAGCACAATTCAACACCACAATGAACAATTTTGCTCGTTTTGCACGAATTATGCTCATTTTCGCACGATTCAGCCTCTAATTCGCACATATCCGCTGTAATTCGACTCTGTACTATCTAGTTATGTTAAGTCATCCTATCTGAGCACAATTCAACACCACAATGAACAATTTTGCTCGTTTTGCACGAATTATGCTTATTTTCGCACGATTCAGCCTCTAATTCGCACATATCCGCTGTAATTTGACTCTGTACTATCTAGTTATGTTAAGTTATCCTATCTGAGCACAATTCAACACCACAATGAACAATTTTGCTCGTTTTGCACGAATTTTGATCGTTTTGAACGAATTATGCTCATTTTCGCACGATTCAGCCTCTAATTCGCACATATCCGCTGTAATTCGACTCTGTACTATCTAGTCATGTTAAGTTATCGTAACTGAGCACAATTCAACACCACAATGAACAATTTTGCTGGTTTTGAACGAATTATGCTCATTTTCGCACGATTCAGCCTCTAATTCGCACATATCCGCTGCAATTCGACTCGGTACTATCTAGTCATGTTAAGTTATCGTAACTGAGCACAATTCAACACCACAATGAACAATTTTGCTGGTTTTGAACGAATTATGCTCATTGTCGCACGATTCAGCCTCTAATTCGCACATATCCGCTGTAATTCGACCCTGTACTATCTAGTTATGTTAAGTTATCCTATCTGAGCACAATTCAACACCACAATGAACAATTTTGCTCGTTTTGCACGAATTATGCTCATTTTCGCACGATTCAGGCTCTAATTCGCACATATCCGCTGTAATTCGACTCTGTACTATCTAGTCATGTTAAGTTATCCTATCTGAGCACAATTCAACACCACAATGAACAATTTTGCTCGTTTTGCCCGAATTATGCTCATTTTCGCACGAATCAGCCTCTAATTCGCACATATCCGCTGTAATTCGACTCTGTACTATCTAGTTATGTTAAGTTATCCTATCTGAGCACAATTCAACACCACAATGAACAATTTTGCTCGTTTTGCACGAATTTTGATCGTTTTGAACGAATTATGCTCATTTTCGCACGATTCAGCCTCTAATTCGCACATATCCGCTGTAATTCGACTCTGTACTATCTAGTCATGTTAAGTTATCGTAACTGAGCACAATTCAACACCACAATGAACAATTTTGCTGGTTTTGAACGAATTATGCTCATTTTCGCACGATTCAGCCTCTAATTCGCACATATCCGCTGTAAATCGACTCTGTACTATCTAGTTATGTTAAGTTATCCTATCTGAGCACAATTCAACACCACAATGAACAATTTTGATCGTTTTGAACGAATTATGCTCATTTTCGCACGATTCAGCCTCTAATTCGCACATATCCGCTGTAATTCGACTCTGTACTATCTAGTTATGTTAAGTTATCCTATCTGAGCACAATTCAACACCACAATGAACAATTTTGCTCGTTTTGCACGAATTATGCTAATTTTCGCACGATTCAGCCTCTAATTCGCACATATCCGCTGTAATTCGACTCTGTACTATCTAGTTATGTTAAGTTATCCTATCTGAGCACAATTCAACACCACAATGAACAATTTTGCTCGTTTTGCACGAATTATGCTCATTTTCGCACGATTCAGCCTCTAATTCGCACATATCCGCCGTAATTCGACTCTGTACTATCTAGTCATGTTAAGTTATCGTAACTGAGCACAATTCAACACCACAATGAACAATTTTGCTGGTTTTGAACGAATTATGCTCATTTTCGCACGATTCAGCCTCTAATTCGCACATATCCGCTGTAATTCGACTCTGTACTATCTAGTCGTGTTAAGTTATCGTAAATGAGCACAATTCAACACCACAATGAACAATTTTGCTGGTTTTGAACGAATTATGCTCATTTTCGCACGATTCAGCCTCTAATTCGCACATATCCGCTGTAATTCGACTCTGTACTATCTAGTCATGTTAAGTTATCGTAACTGAGCACAATTCAACACCACAATGAACAATTTTGCTCGTTTTGCACGAATTATGCTCATTTTCGCACGATTCAGCCTCTAATTCGCACATATCCGCTGTAATTCGACTCTGTACTATCTAGTTATGTTAAGTTATCCTATCTGAACACAATTCAACACCACAATGAACAATTTTGCTCGTTTTGCACGAATTATGCTCATTTTCGCACGATTCAGCCTCTAATTCGCACATATCCGCCGTAATTCGACTCTGTACTATCTAGCCATGTTAAGTTATCGTAACTGAGCACAATTCAACACCACAATGAACAATTTTGCTCGTTTTGCACGAATTATGCTCATTTTCGCACGATTCAGCCTCTAATTCGCACATATCCGTTGTAATTCGACTCTGTACTATCTAGTCATGTTAAGTTATCGTAACTGAGCACAATTCAACACCACAATGAACAATTTTGCTGGTTTTGAACGAATTATGCTCATTTTCGGACGATTCAGCCTCTAATTCGCACATATCCGCTGTAATTCGACTCTGTACTATCTGGTCATGTTAAGTTATCGTAACTGAGCACAATTCAGCACCACAATGAACAATTTTGCTGGTTTTGAACGAATTATGCTCATTTTCGCACGATTCAGCCTCTAATTCGCACATATCCGCTGTAATTCGACTCTGTACTATCTAGTTATGTTAAGTTATCCTATCTGAGCACAATTCAACACCACAATGAACAATTTTGCTCGTTTTGCACGAATTTTGATCGTTTTGAACGAATTATGCTCATTTTCGCACGATTCAGCCTCTAATTCGCACATATCCGCTGTAATTCGACTCTGTACTATCTAGTCATGTTAAGTTATCGTAACTGAGCACAATTCAACACCACAATGAACAATTTTGCTCGTTTTGCACGAATTATGCTCATTTTCGCACGATTCAGCCTCTAATTCGCACATATCCGCTGTAATTCGACTCTGTACTATCTAGTCATGTTAAGTTATCGTAACTGAGCACAATTCAACACCACAATGAACAATTTTGCTGGTTTTGAACGAATTATGCTCATTTTCGCACGATTCAGCCTCTAATTCGCACATATCCGCTGCAATTCGACTCTGTACTATCTAGTCATGTTAAGTTATCGTAACTGAGCACAATTCAACACCACAATGAACAATTTTGCTGGTCTTGAACGAATTATGCTCATTTTCGCACGATTCAGCCTCTAATTCGCACATATCCGCTGTAATTCGACTCTGTACTATCTATTGTTATTGTTTATTGTTTTATTTGTTAGGGCGTCGATTGCTGAGATCATTAGCCCACTGTACTATCTAGTTATGTTAAGTTATCCTATCTGAGCACAACTCAACACCACAATGAACAATTTTGCTCGTTTTGCACGAATTATGCTCATTTTCGCACGATTCAGCCTCTAATTCGCACATATCCGCTGTAATTCGACTCTGTACTATCTAGTTATGTTAAGTCATCCTATCTGAGCACAATTCAACACCACAATGAACAATTTTGCTCGTTTTGCACGAATTATGCTTATTTTCGCACGATTCAGCCTCTAATTCGCACATATCCGCTGTAATTCGACTCTGTACTATCTAGTTATGTTAAGTTATCCTATCTGAGCACAATTCAACACCACAATGAACAATTTTGCTCGTTTTGCACGAATTATGCTCATTTTCGCACGATTCAGCCTCTAATTCGCACATATCCGCCGTAATTCGACTCTGTACTATCTAGTCATGTTAAGTTATCGTAACTGAGCACAATTCAGCACCACAATGAACAATTTTGCTGGTTTTGAACGAATTATGCTCATTTTCGCACGATTCAGCCTCTAATTCGCACATATCCGCTGTAATTCGACTCTGTACTATCTAGTTATGTTAAGTTATCCTATCTGAGCACAATTCAACACCACAATGAACAATTTTGCTCGTTTTGCACGAATTTTGATCGTTTTGAACGAATTATGCTCATTTTCGCACGATTCAGCCTCTAATTCGCACATATCCGCTGTAATTCGACTCTGTACTATCTAGTCATGTTAAGTTATCGTAACTGAGCACAATTCAACACCACAATGAACAATTTTGCTCGTTTTGCACGAATTATGCTCATTTTCGCACGATTCAGCCTCTAATTCGCACATATCCGCTGTAATTCGACTCTGTACTATCTAGTCATGTTAAGTTATCGTAACTGAGCACAATTCAACACCACAATGAACAATTTTGCTGGTTTTGAACGAATTATGCTCATTTTCGCACGATTCAGCCTCTAATTCGCACATATCCGCTGCAATTCGACTCTGTACTATCTAGTCATGTTAAGTTATCGTAACTGAGCACAATTCAACACCACAATGAACAATTTTGCTGGTTTTGAACGAATTATGCTCATTTTCGCACGATTCAGCCTCTAATTCGCACATATCCGCTGTAATTCGACTCTGTACTATCTAGTTATGTTAAGTTATCCTATCTGAGCACAATTCAACACCACAATGAACAATTTTGCTCGTTTTGCACGAATTATGCTCATTTTCGCACGATTCAGCCTCTAATTCGCACATATCCGCTGTAATTCGACTCTGTACTATCTAGTTATGTTAAGTTATCCTATCTGAGCACAATTCAGCACCACAATGAACAATTTTGCTCGTTTTGCACGAATTATGCTCATTTTCGCACGAATCAGCCTCTAATTCGCACATATCCGCTGTAATTCGACTCTGTACTATCTAGTTATGTTAAGTTATCCTATCTGAGCACAATTCAACACCACAATGAACAATTTTGCTCGTTTTGCACGAATTATGCTCATTTTCGCACGATTCAGCCTCTAATTCGCACATATCCGCCGTAATTCGACTCTGTACTATCTAGCCATGTTAAGTTATCGTAACTGAGCACAATTCAACACCACAATGAACAATTTTGCTCGTTTTGCACGAATTATGCTCATTTTCGCACGATTCAGCCTCTAATTCGCACATATCCGTTGTAATTCGACTCTGTACTATCTAGTCATGTTAAGTTATCGTAACTGAGCACAATTCAACACCACAATGAACAATTTTGCTGGTTTTGAACGAATTATGCTCATTTTCGCACGATTCAGCCTCTAATTCGCACATATCCGCTGTAATTCGACTCTGTACTATCTGGTCATGTTAAGTTATCGTAACTGAGCACAATTCAGCACCACAATGAACAATTTTGCTGGTTTTGAACGAATTATGCTCATTTTCGCACGATTCAGCCTCTAATTCGCACATATCCGCTGTAATTCGACTCTGTACTATCTAGTTATGTTAAGTTATCCTATCTGAGCACAATTCAACACCACAATGAACAATTTTGCTCGTTTTGCACGAATTTTGATCGTTTTGAACGAATTATGCTCATTTTCGCACGATTCAGCCTCTAATTCGCACATATCCGCTGTAATTCGACTCTGTACTATCTAGTCATGTTAAGTTATCGTAACTGAGCACAATTCAACACCACAATGAACAATTTTGCTCGTTTTGCACGAATTATGCTCATTTTCGCACGATTCAGCCTCTAATTCGCACATATCCGCTGTAATTCGACTCTGTACTATCTAGTCATGTTAAGTTATCGTAACTGAGCACAATTCAACACCACAATGAACAATTTTGCTGGTTTTGAACGAATTATGCTCATTTTCGCACGATTCAGCCTCTAATTCGCACATATCCGCTGCAATTCGACTCTGTACTATCTAGTCATGTTAAGTTATCGTAACTGAGCACAATTCAACACCACAACGAACAATTTTGCTGGTTTTGAACGAATTATGCTCATTTTCGCACGATTCAGCCTCTAATTCGCACATATCCGCTGTAATTCGACTCTGTACTATCTAGTTATGTTAAGTTATCCTATCTGAGCACAATTCAACACCACAATGAACAATTTTGCTCGTTTTGCACGAATTATGCTCATTTTCGCACGATTCAGCCTCTAATTCGCACATATCCGCTGTAATTCGACTCTGTACTATCTAGTTATGTTAAGTTATCCTATCTGAGCACAATTCAGCACCACAATGAACAATTTTGCTCGTTTTGCACGAATTATGCTCATTTTCGCACGATTCAGCCTCTAATTCGCACATATCCGCCGTAATTCGACTCTGTACTATCTAGCCATGTTAAGTTATCGTAACTGAGCACAATTCAACACCACAATGAACAATTTTGCTCGTTTTGCACGAATTATGCTCATTTTCGCACGATTCAGCCTCTAATTCGCACATATCCGTTGTAATTCGACTCTGTACTATCTAGTCATGTTAAGTTATCGTAACTGAGCACAATTCAACACCACAATGAACAATTTTGCTGGTTTTGAACGAATTATGCTCATTTTCGCACGATTCAGCCTCTAATTCGCACATATCCGCTGTAATTCGACTCTGTACTATCTGGTCATGTTAAGTTATCGTAACTGAGCACAATTCAGCACCACAATGAACAATTTTGCTGGTTTTGAACGAATTATGCTCATTTTCGCACGATTCAGCCTCTAATTCGCACATATCCGCTGTAATTCGACTCTGTACTATCTAGTTATGTTAAGTTATCCTATCTGAGCACAATTCAACACCACAATGAACAATTTTGCTCGTTTTGCACGAATTTTGATCGTTTTGAACGAATTATGCTCATTTTCGCACGATTCAGCCTCTAATTCGCACATATCCGCTGTAATTCGACTCTGTACTATCTAGTCATGTTAAGTTATCGTAACTGAGCACAATTCAACACCACAATGAACAATTTTGCTCGTTTTGCACGAATTATGCTCATTTTCGCACGATTCAGCCTCTAATTCGCACATATCCGCTGTAATTCGACTCTGTACTATCTAGTTATGTTAAGTTATCCTATCTGAGCACAATTCAGCACCACAATGAACAATTTTGCTCGTTTTGCACGAATTATGCTCATTTTCGCACGATTCAGCCTCTAATTCGCACATATCCGCCGTAATTCGACTCTGTACTATCTAGTCATGTTAAGTTATCGTAACTGAGCACAATTCAACACCACAATGAACAATTTTGCTGGTTTTGAACGAATTATGCTCATTTTCGCACGATTCAGCCTCTAATTCGCACATATCCGCTGTAATTCGACTCTGTACTATCTAGTTATGTTAAGTTATCCTATCTGAGCACAATTCAACACCACAATGAACAATTTTGCTCGTTTTGCACGAATTATGCTCATTTTCGCACGATTCAGCCTCTAATTCGCACATATCCGCTGTAATTCGACTCTGTACTATCTAGTTATGTTAAGTTATCCTATCTGAGCACAATTCAGCACCACAATGAACAATTTTGCTCGTTTTGCACGAATTATGCTCATTTTCGCACGATTCAGCCTCTAATTCGCACATATCCGCCGTAATTCGACTCTGTACTATCTAGTCATGTTAAGTTATCGTAACTGAGCACAATTCAACACCACAATGAACAATTTTGCTGGGTTTGAACGAATTATGCTCATTTTCGCACGATTCAGCCTCTAATTCGCACATATCCGCTGCAATTCGACTCGGTACTATCTAGTCATGTTAAGTTATCGTAACTGAGCACAATTCAACACCACAATGAACAATTTTGCTGGTTTTGAACGAATTATGCTCATTTTCGCACGATTCAGCCTCTAATTCGCACATATCCGCTGTAATTCGACTCTGTACTATCTAGTTATGTTAAGTTATCCTATCTGAGCACAATTCAACACCACAATGAACAATTTTGCTCGTTTTGCACGAATTATGCTCATTTTCGCACGATTCAGGCTCTAATTCGCACATATCCGCTGTAATTCGACTCTGTACTATCTAGTCATGTTAAGTTATCCTATCTGAGCACAATTCAACACCACAATGAACAATTTTGCTCGTTTTGCACGAATTATGCTCATTTTCGGACGAATCAGCCTCTAATTCGCACATATCCGCTGTAATTCGACTCTGTACTATCTAGTTATGTTAAGTTATCCTATCTGAGCACAATTCAACACCACAATGAACAATTTTGCTCGTTTTGCACGAATTTTGATCGTTTTGAACGAATTATGCTCATTTTCGCACGATTCAGCCTCTAATTCGCACATATCCGCTGTAATTCGACTCTGTACTATCTAGTCATGTTAAGTTATCGTAACTGAGCACAATTCAACACCACAATGAACAATTTTGCTGGTTTTGAACGAATTATGCTCATTTTCGCACGATTCAGCCTCTAATTCGCACATATCCGCTGTAATTCGACTCTGTACTATCTAGTCATGTTTAGTTATCGTAACTGCGCACAATTCAACACCACAATGAACAATTTTGCTGGTTTTGAACGAATTATGCTCATTTTCGCACGATTCAGCCTCTAATTCGCACATATCCGCTGTAATTCGACTCTGTACTATCTAGTCATGTTAAGTTATCGTAACTGAGCACAATTCAACACCACAATGAACAATTTTGCTGGTTTTGAACGAATTATGCTCATTTTCGCACGATTCAGGCTCTAATTCGCACATATCCGCTGCAATTCGACTCTGTACTATCTAGTCATGTTAAGTTATCGTAACTGAGCACAATTCAACACCACAATGAACAATTTTGCTCGTTTTGCACGAATTATGCTCATTTTCGCACGATTCAGCCTCTAATTCGCACATATCCGCTGTAATTCGACTCTGTACTATCTAGTCATGTTAAGTTATCGTAACTGAGCACAATTCAACACCACAATGAACAATTTTGCTGGTTTTGAACGAATTATGCTCATTTTCGCACGATTCAGCCTCTAATTCGCACATATCCGCTGTAATTCGACTCTGTACTATCTAGTCATGTTAAGTTATCGTAACTGAGCACAATTCAACACCACAATGAACAATTTTGCTGGTTTTGAACGAATTATGCTCATTTTCGCACGATTCAGCCTCTAATTCCCACATATCCGCTGTAATTCGACTCTGTACTATCTAGTTATGTTAAGTTATCCTATCTGAGCACAATTCAACACCACAATGAACAATTTTGCTCGTTTTGCACGAATTTTGATCGTTTTGAACGAATTATGCTCATTTTCGCACGATTCAGCCTCTAATTCGCACATATCCGCTGTAATTCGACTCTGTACTATCTAGTTATGTTAAGTTATCCTATCTGAGCACAATTCAACACCACAATGAACAATTTTGCTCGTTTTGCACGAATTATGCTCATTTTCGCACGATTCAGCCTCTAATTCGCACATATCCGCTGTAATTCGACTCTGTACTATCTAGTTATGTTAAGTTATCCTATCTGAGCACAATTCAGCACCACAATGAACAATTTTGCTCGTTTTGCACGAATTATGCTCATTTTCGCACGATTCAGCCTCTAATTCGCACATATCCGCCGTAATTCGACTCTGTACTATCTAGCCATGTTAAGTTATCGTAACTGAGCACAATTCAACACCACAATGAACAATTTTGCTCGTTTTGCACGAATTATGCTCATTTTCGCACGATTCAGCCTCTAATTCGCACATATCCGTTGTAATTCGACTCTGTACTATCTAGTCATGTTAAGTTATCGTAACTGAGCACAATTCAACACCACAATGAACAATTTTGCTGGTTTTGAACGAATTATGCTCATTTTCGCACGATTCAGCCTCTAATTCGCACATATCCGCTGTAATTCGACTCTGTACTATCTGGTCATGTTAAGTTATCGTAACTGAGCACAATTCAGCACCACAATGAACAATTTTGCTGGTTTTGAACGAATTATGCTCATTTTCGCACGATTCAGCCTCTAATTCGCACATATCCGCTGTAATTCGACTCTGTACTATCTAGTTATGTTAAGTTATCCTATCTGAGCACAATTCAACACCACAATGAACAATTTTGCTCGTTTTGCACGAATTTTGATCGTTTTGAACGAATTATGCTCATTTTCGCACGATTCAGCCTCTAATTCGCACATATCCGCTGTAATTCGACTCTGTACTATCTAGTCATGTTAAGTTATCGTAACTGAGCACAATTCAACACCACAATGAACAATTTTGCTCGTTTTGCACGAATTATGCTCATTTTCGCACGATTCAGCCTCTAATTCGCACATATCCGCTGTAATTCGACTCTGTACTATCTAGTTATGTTAAGTTATCCTATCTGAGCACAATTCAGCACCACAATGAACAATTTTGCTCGTTTTGCACGAATTATGCTCATTTTCGCACGATTCAGCCTCTAATTCGCACATATCCGCCGTAATTCGACTCTGTACTATCTAGTCATGTTAAGTTATCGTAACTGAGCACAATTCAACACCACAATGAACAATTTTGCTGGTTTTGAACGAATTATGCTCATTTTCGCACGATTCAGCCTCTAATTCGCACATATCCGCTGTAATTCGACTCTGTACTATCTAGTTATGTTAAGTTATCCTATCTGAGCACAATTCAACACCACAATGAACAATTTTGCTCGTTTTGCACGAATTATGCTCATTTTCGCACGATTCAGCCTCTAATTCGCACATATCCGCTGTAATTCGACTCTGTACTATCTAGTTATGTTAAGTTATCCTATCTGAGCACAATTCAGCACCACAATGAACAATTTTGCTCGTTTTGCACGAATTATGCTCATTTTCGCACGATTCAGCCTCTAATTCGCACATATCCGCCGTAATTCGACTCTGTACTATCTAGTCATGTTAAGTTATCGTAACTGAGCACAATTCAACACCACAATGAACAATTTTGCTGGGTTTGAACGAATTATGCTCATTTTCGCACGATTCAGCCTCTAATTCGCACATATCCGCTGCAATTCGACTCGGTACTATCTAGTCATGTTAAGTTATCGTAACTGAGCACAATTCAACACCACAATGAACAATTTTGCTGGTTTTGAACGAATTATGCTCATTTTCGCACGATTCAGCCTCTAATTCGCACATATCCGCTGTAATTCGACTCTGTACTATCTAGTTATGTTAAGTTATCCTATCTGAGCACAATTCAACACCACAATGAACAATTTTGCTCGTTTTGCACGAATTATGCTCATTTTCGCACGATTCAGGCTCTAATTCGCACATATCCGCTGTAATTCGACTCTGTACTATCTAGTCATGTTAAGTTATCCTATCTGAGCACAATTCAACACCACAATGAACAATTTTGCTCGTTTTGCACGAATTATGCTCATTTTCGGACGAATCAGCCTCTAATTCGCACATATCCGCTGTAATTCGACTCTGTACTATCTAGTTATGTTAAGTTATCCTATCTGAGCACAATTCAACACCACAATGAACAATTTTGCTCGTTTTGCACGAATTTTGATCGTTTTGAACGAATTATGCTCATTTTCGCACGATTCAGCCTCTAATTCGCACATATCCGCTGTAATTCGACTCTGTACTATCTAGTCATGTTAAGTTATCGTAACTGAGCACAATTCAACACCACAATGAACAATTTTGCTGGTTTTGAACGAATTATGCTCATTTTCGCACGATTCAGCCTCTAATTCGCACATATCCGCTGTAATTCGACTCTGTACTATCTAGTCATGTTTAGTTATCGTAACTGCGCACAATTCAACACCACAATGAACAATTTTGCTGGTTTTGAACGAATTATGCTCATTTTCGCACGATTCAGCCTCTAATTCGCACATATCCGCTGTAATTCGACTCTGTACTATCTAGTCATGTTAAGTTATCGTAACTGAGCACAATTCAACACCACAATGAACAATTTTGCTGGTTTTGAACGAATTATGCTCATTTTCGCACGATTCAGGCTCTAATTCGCACATATCCGCTGCAATTCGACTCTGTACTATCTAGTCATGTTAAGTTATCGTAACTGAGCACAATTCAACACCACAATGAACAATTTTGCTCGTTTTGCACGAATTATGCTCATTTTCGCACGATTCAGCCTCTAATTCGCACATATCCGCTGTAATTCGACTCTGTACTATCTAGTCATGTTAAGTTATCGTAACTGAGCACAATTCAACACCACAATGAACAATTTTGCTGGTTTTGAACGAATTATGCTCATTTTCGCACGATTCAGCCTCTAATTCGCACATATCCGCTGTAATTCGACTCTGTACTATCTAGTCATGTTAAGTTATCGTAACTGAGCACAATTCAACACCACAATGAACAATTTTGCTGGTTTTGAACGAATTATGCTCATTTTCGCACGATTCAGCCTCTAATTCCCACATATCCGCTGTAATTCGACTCTGTACTATCTAGTTATGTTAAGTTATCCTATCTGAGCACAATTCAACACCACAATGAACAATTTTGCTCGTTTTGCACGAATTTTGATCGTTTTGAACGAATTATGCTCATTTTCGCACGATTCAGCCTCTAATTCGCACATATCCGCTGTAATTCGACTCTGTACTATCTAGTCATGTTAAGTTATCGTAACTGAGCACAATTCAACACCACAATGAACAATTTTGCTGGTTTTGAACGAATTATGCTCATTTTCGCACGATTCAGCCTCTAATTCGCACATATCCGCTGCAATTCGACTCTGTACTATCTAGTCATGTTAAGTTATCGTAACTGAGCGCAATTCAACACCACAATGAACAATTTTGCTGGTTTTGAACGAATTATGCTCATTTTCGCACGATTCAGCCTCTAATTCGCACATATCCGCTGTAATTCGACTCTGTACTATCTAGTTATGTTAAGTTATCCTATCTGAGCACAATTCAACACCACAATGAACAATTTTGCTCGTTTTGCACGAATTATGCTCATTTTCGCACGATTCAGCCTCTAATTCGCACATATCCGCTGTAATTCGACTCTGTACTATCTAGTTATGTTAAGTTATCCTATCTGAGCACAATTCAACACCACAACGAACAATTTTGCTCGTTTTGCACGAATTTTGATCGTTTTGAACGAATTATGCTCATTTTCGCACGATTCAGCCTCTAATTCGCACATATCCGCTGTAATTCGACTCTGTGCTATCTAGTTATGTTAAGTTATCCTATCTGAGCACAATTCAACACCACAATGAACAATTTTGCTCGTTTTGCACGAATTATGCTCATTTTCGCACGATTCAGCCTCTAATTCGCACATATCCGCTGTAATTCGACTCTGTACTATCTAGTCATGTTAAGTTATCGTAACTGAGCACAATTCAACACCACAATGAACAATTTTGCTGGTTTTGAACGAATTATGCTCATTTTCGCACGATTCAGGCTCTAATTCGCACATATCCGCTGTAATTCGACTCTGTACTATCTAGTCATGTTAAGTTATCGTAACTGAGCACAATTCAACACCACAATGAACAATTTTGCTGGTTTTGAACGAATTATGCTCATTTTCGCACGATTCAGCCTCTAATTCGCACATATCCGCTGTAATTCGACTCTGTACTATCTAGTTATGTTAAGTTATCCTATCTGAGCACAATTCAACACCACAATGAACAATTTTGCTCGTTTTGCACGAATTTTGATCGTTTTGAACGAATTATGCTCATTTTCGCACGATTCAGCCTCTAATTCGCACATATCCGCTGTAATTCGACTCTGTACTATCTAGTTATGTTAAGTTATCCTATCTGAGCACAATTCAACACCACAATGAACAATCTTGCTCGTTTTGCACGAATTATGCTCATTTTCGCACGATTCAGCCTCTAATTCGCACATATCCGCTGTAATTCGACTCTGTACTATCTAGTCATGTTAAGTTATCGTAACTGAGCACAATTCAACACCACAATGAACAATTTTGCTGGTTTTGAACGAATTATGCTCATTTTCGCACGATTCAGCCTCTAATTCGCACATATCCGCTGTAATTCGACTCTGTACTATCTAGTCATGTTTAGTTATCGTAACTGAGCACAATTCAACACCACAATGAACAATTTTGCTGGTTTTGAACGAATTATGCTCATTTTCGCACGATTCAGGCTCTAATTCGCACATATCCGCTGTAATTCGACTCTGTACTATCTAGTCATGTTAAGTTATCGTAACTGAGCACAATTCAACACCACAATGAACAATTTTGCTGGTTTTGAACGAATTATGCTCATTTTCGCACGATACAGCCTCTAATTCGCACATATCCGCTGTAATTCGACTCTGTACTATCTAGCCATGTTAAGTTATCGTAACTGAGCACAATTCAACACCACAATGAACAATTTTGATCGTTTTGAACGAATTATGCTCATTTTCGCACGATTCAGCCTCTAATTCGCACATATCCGCTGTAATTCGACTCTGTACTATCTAGTTATGTTAAGTTATCCTATCTGAGCACAATTCAACACCACAATGAACAATTTTGCTCGTTTTGCACGAATTATGCTCATTTTCGCACGATTCAGGCTCTAATTCGCACATATCCGCTGTAATTCGACTCTGTACTATCTAGTTATGTTAAGTTATCCTATCTGAGCACAATTCAACACCACAATGAACAATTTTGCTCGTTTTGCACGAATTATGCTCATTTTCGCACGATTCACGCTCTAATTCGCACATATCCGCTGTAATTCGACTCTGTACTATCTAGTCATGTTAAGTTATCGTAACTGAGCACAATTCAACACCACAATGAACAATTTTGCTGGTTTTGAACGAATTATGCTCATTTTCGCACGATTCAGCCTCTAATTCGCACATATCCGCTGCAATTCGACTCTGTACTATCTAGTCATGTTAAGTTATCGTAACTGAGCACAATTCAACACCACAATGAACAATTTTGCTGGTTTTGAACGAATTATGCTCATTTTCGCACGATACAGCCTCTAATTCGCACATATCCGCTGTAATTCGACTCTGTACTATCTAGTTATGTTAAGTTATCCTATCTGAGCACAATTCAACACCACAATGAACAATTTTGCTCGTTTTGCACGAATTTTGATCGTTTTGAACGAATTATGCTCATTTTCGCACGATTCAGCCTCTAATTCGCACATATCCGCTGTAATTCGACTCTGTACTATCTAGTCATGTTAAGTTATCGTAACTGAGCACAATTCAACACCACAATGAACAATTTTGATCGTTTTGAACGAATTATGCTCATTTTCGCACGATTCAGCCTCTAATTCGCACATATCCGCTGTAATTCGACTCTGTACTATCTAGTTATGTTAAGTTATCCTATCTGAGCACAATTCAACACCACAATGAACAATTTTGCTCGTTTTGCACGAATTATGCTCATTTTCGCACGATTCAGCCTCTAATTCGCACATATCCGCTGTAATTCGACTCTGTACTATCTAGTTATGTTAAGTTATCCTATCTGAGCACAATTCAACACCACAATGAACAATTTTGCTCGTTTTGCACGAATTATGCTCATTTTCGCACGATTCAGCCTCTAATTCGCACATATCCGCTGTAATTCGACTCTGTACTATCTAGTTATGTTAAGTTATCCTATCTGAGCACAATTCAACACCACAATGAACAATTTTGCTCGTTTTGCACGAATTATGCTCATTTTCGCACGCTTCAGCCTCTAATTCGCACATATCCGCCGTAATTCGACTCTGTACTATCTAGCCATGTTAAGTTATCGTAACTGAGCACAATTCAACACCACAATGAACAATTTTGCTGGTTTTGAACGAATTACGCTCATTTTCGCACGATTCAGGCTCTAATTCGCATATATCCGCTGCAATTCGACTCTGTAATATCTAGTCATGTTAAGTTATCGTAACTGAGCACAATTCAACACCACAATGAACAATTTTGCTCGTTTTGCACGAATTATGCTCATTTTCGCACGATTCAGCCTCTAATTCGCACATATCCGCTGTAATTCGACTCTGTACTATCTAGTTATGTTAAGTTATCCTATCTGAGCACAATTCAACACCACAATGAACAATTTTGCTCGTTTTGCACGAATTATGCTCATTTTCGCACGATTCAGCCTCTAATTCGCACATATCCGCTGTAATTCGACTCTGTACTATCTAGTCATGTTAAGTTATCGTAACTGAGCACAATTCAACACCACAATGAACAATTTTGCTCGTTTTGCACGAATTATGCTCATTTTCGCACGATTCAGCCTCTAATTCGCACATATCCGCTGTAATTCGACTCTGTACTATCTAGTTATGTTAAGTTATCCTATCTGAGCACAATTCAACACCACAATGAACAATTTTGCTCGTTTTGCACGAATTTTGATCGTTTTGAACGAATTATGCTCATTTTCGCACGATTCAGCCTCTAATTCGCACATATCCGCTGTAATTCGACTCTGTACTATCTAGTTATGTTAAGTTATCCTATCTGAGCACAATTCAACACCACAATGAACAATTTTGCTCGTTTTGCACGAATTTTGATCGTTTTGAACGAATTATGCTCATTTTCGCACGATTCAGCCTCTAATTCGCACATATCCGCTGTAATTCGACTCTGTACTATCTAGTCATGTTAAGTTATCGTAACTGAGCACAATTCAACACCACAATGAACAATTTTGCTGGTTTTGAACGAATTATGCTCATTTTCGCACGATTCAGGCTCTAATTCGCACATATCCGCTGTAATTCGACTCTGTACTATCTAGTTATGTTAAGTTATCCTATCTGAGCACAATTCAACACCACAATGAACAATTTTGCTCGTTTTGCACGAATTTTGATCGTTTTGAACGAATTATGCTCATTTTCGCACGATTCAGCCTCTAATTCGCACATATCCGCTGCAATTCGACTCTGTACTATCTAGTCATGTTAAGTTATCCTATCTGAGCACAATTCAACACCACAATGATCAATTTTGCTGGTTTTGAACGAATTATGCTCATTTTCGCACGATTCAGCCTCTAATTCGCACATATCCGCTGCAATTCGACTCTGTACTATCTAGTCATGTTAAGTTATCGTAACTGAGCACAATTCAACACCACAATGAACAATTTTGCTGGTTTTGAACGAATTATGCTCATTTTCGCACGATTCAGCCTCTAATTCGCACATATCCGCTGTAATTCGACTCTGTACTATCTAGTTATGTTAAGTTATCCTATCTGAGCACAATTCAACACCACAATGAACAATTTTGCTCGTTTTGCACGAATTTTGATCGTTTTGAACGAATTATGCTCATTTGAGCACGATTCAGCCTCTAATTCGCACATATCCGCTGTAATTCGACTCTGTACTATCTAGTCATGTTAAGTTATCGTAACTGAGCACAATTCAACACCACAATGAACAATTTTGATCGTTTTGAACGAATTATGCTCATTTTCGCACGATTCAGCCTCTAATTCGCACATATCCGCTGTAATTCGACTCTGTACTATCTAGTTATGTTAAGTTATCCTATCTGAGCACAATTCAACACCACAATGAACAATTTTGCTCGTTTTGCACGAATTATGCTCATTTTCGCACGATTCAGGCTCTAATTCGCACATATCCGCTGTAATTCGACTCTGTACTATCTAGTTATGTTAAGTTATCCTATCTGAGCACAATTCAACACCACAATGAACAATTTTGCTCGTTTTGCACGAATTATGCTCATTTTCGCACGATTCACGCTCTAATTCGCACATATCCGCTGTAATTCGACTCTGTACTATCTAGTCATGTTAAGTTATCGTAACTGAGCACAATTCAACACCACAATGAACAATTTTGCTGGTTTTGAACGAATTATGCTCATTTTCGCACGATTCGGCCTCTAATTCGCACATATCCGCTGCAATTCGACTCTGTACTATCTAGTCATGTTAAGTTATCGTAACTGAGCACAATTCAACACCACAATGAACAATTTTGCTGGTTTTGAACGAATTATGCTCATTTTCGCACGATACAGCCTCTAATTCGCACATATCCGCTGTAATTCGACTCTGTACTATCTAGTTATGTTAAGTTATCCTATCTGAGCACAATTCAACACCACAATGAACAATTTTGCTCGTTTTGCACGAATTTTGATCGTTTTGAACGAATTATGCTCATTTTCGCACGATTCAGCCTCTAATTCGCACATATCCGCTGTAATTCGACTCTGTACTATCTAGTCATGTTAAGTTATCGTAACTGAGCACAATTCAACACCACAATGAACAATTTTGATCGTTTTGAACGAATTATGCTCATTTTCGCACGATTCAGCCTCTAATTCGCACATATCCGCTGTAATTCGACTCTGTACTATCTAGTTATGTTAAGTTATCCTATCTGAGCACAATTCAACACCACAATGAACAATTTTGCTCGTTTTGCACGAATTATGCTCATTTTCGCACGATTCAGCCTCTAATTCGCACATATCCGCTGTAATTCGACTCTGTACTATCTAGTTATGTTAAGTTATCCTATCTGAGCACAATTCAACACCACAATGAACAATTTTGCTCGTTTTGCACGAATTATGCTCATTTTCGCACGATTCAGCCTCTAATTCGCACATATCCGCTGTAATTCGACTCTGTACTATCTAGTTATGTTAAGTTATCCTATCTGAGCACAATTCAACACCACAATGAACAATTTTGCTCGTTTTGCACGAATTATGCTCATTTTCGCACGCTTCAGCCTCTAATTCGCACATATCCGCCGTAATTCGACTCTGTACTATCTAGCCATGTTAAGTTATCGTAACTGAGCACAATTCAACACCACAATGAACAATTTTGCTGGTTTTGAACGAATTACGCTCATTTTCGCACGATTCAGGCTCTAATTCGCATATATCCGCTGCAATTCGACTCTGTAATATCTAGTCATGTTAAGTTATCGTAACTGAGCACAATTCAACACCACAATGAACAATTTTGCTGGTTTTGAACGAATTATGCTCATTTTCGCACGATTCAGTCTCTAATTCGCACATATCCGCTGTAATTCGACTCTGTACTATCTAGTTATGTTAAGTTATCCTATCTGAGCACAATTCAACACCACAATGAACAATTTTGCTCGTTTTGCACGAATTATGCTCATTTTCGCACGATTCAGCCTCTAATTCGCACATATCCGCTGTAATTCGACTCTGTACTATCTAGTCATGTTAAGTTATCGTAACTGAGCACAATTCAACACCACAATGAACAATTTTGCTCGTTTTGCACGAATTATGCTCATTTTCGCACGATTCAGCCTCTAATTCGCACATATCCGCTGTAATTCGACTCTGTACTATCTAGTTATGTTAAGTTATCCTATCTGAGCACAATTCAACACCACAATGAACAATTTTGCTCGTTTTGCACGAATTTTGATCGTTTTGAACGAATTATGCTCATTTTCGCACGATTCAGCCTCTAATTCGCACATATCCGCTGTAATTCGACTCTGTACTATCTAGTTATGTTAAGTTATCCTATCTGAGCACAATTCAACACCACAATGAACAATTTTGCTCGTTTTGCACGAATTTTGATCGTTTTGAACGAATTATGCTCATTTTCGCACGATTCAGCCTCTAATTCGCACATATCCGCTGTAATTCGACTCTGTACTATCTAGTCATGTTAAGTTATCGTAACTGAGCACAATTCAACACCACAATGAACAATTTTGCTGGTTTTGAACGAATTATGCTCATTTTCGCACGATTCAGGCTCTAATTCGCACATATCCGCTGTAATTCGACTCTGTACTATCTAGTTATGTTAAGTTATCCTATCTGAGCACAATTCAACACCACAATGAACAATTTTGCTCGTTTTGCACGAATTTTGATCGTTTTGAACGAATTATGCTCATTTTCGCACGATTCAGCCTCTAATTCGCACATATCCGCTGCAATTCGACTCTGTACTATCTAGTCATGTTAAGTTATCGTAACTGAGCACAATTCAACACCACTCTGAACAATTTTGCTGGTTTTGAACGAATTATGCTCATTTTCGCACGATTCAGCCTCTAATTCGCACATATCCGCTGTAATTCGACTCTGTACTATCTAGTTATGTTAAGTTATCCTATCTGAGCACAATTCAACACCACAATGAACAATTTTGCTCGTTTTGCACGAATTATGCTCATTTTCGCACGATTCAGCCTCTAATTCGCACATATCCGCTGTAATTCGACTCTGTACTATCTAGTTATGTTAAGTTATCCTATCTGAGCACAATTCAACACCACAATGAACAATTTTGCTCGTTTTGCACGAATTATGCTCATTTTCGCACGATTCAGCCTCTAATTCGCACATATCCGCCGTAATTCGACTCTGTACTATCTAGTCATGTTAAGTTATCGTAACTGAGCACAATTCAACACCACAATGAACAATTTTGCTGGTTTTGAACGAATTATGCTCATTTTCGCACGATTCAGCCTCTAATTCGCACATATCCGCTGTAATTCGACTCTGTACTATCTAGTCATGTTAAGTTATCGTAACTGAGCACAATTCAACACCACAATGAACAATTTTGCTGGTTTTGAACGAATTATGCTCATTTTCGCACGATTCAGCCTCTAATTCGCACATATCCGCTGTAATTCGACTCTGTACTATCTAGTTATGTTAAGTTATCCTATCTGAGCACAATTCAACACCACAATGATCAATTTTGCTCGTTTTGCACGAATTATGCTCATTTTCGCACGATTCAGCCTCTAATTCGCACATATCCGCTGTAATTGGACTCTGTACTATCTAGTTATGTTAAGTTATCCTATCTGAGCACAATTCAACACCACAATGAACAATTTTGCTCGTTTTGCACGAATTATGCTCATTTTCGCACGATTCAGCCTCTAATTCGCACATATCCGCCGTAATTCGACTCTGTACTATCTAGTCATGTTAAGTTATCGTAACTGAGCACAATTCAACACCACAATGAGCAATTTTGCTGGTTTTGAACGAATTATGCTCATTTTCGCACGATTCAGCCTCTAATTCGCACATATCCGCTGTAATTCGACTCTGTACTATCTAGTCATGTTAAGTTATCGTAACTGAGCACAATTCAACACCACAATGAACAATTTTGCTGGTTTTGAACGAATTATGCTCATTTTCGCACGATTCAGCCTCTAATTCGCACATATCCGCTGTAATTCGACTCTGTACTATCTAGTCATGTTAAGTTATCGTAACTGAGCACAATTCAACACCACAATGAACAATTTTGCTGGTTTTGAACGAATTATGCTCATTTTCCCACGATTCAGGCTCTAATTCGCACATATCCGCTGTAATTCGACTCTGTACTATCTAGTTATGTTAAGTTATCCTATCTGAGCACAATTCAACACCACAATGAACAATTTTGCTCGTTTTGCACGAATTATGCTCATTTTCGCACGAATCAGCCTCTAATTCGCACATATCCGCTGTAATTCGACTCTGTACTATCTAGTCTTGTCAAGTTATCGTAACTGAGCACAATTCAACACCACAATGAACAATTTTGCTGGTTTTGAACGAATTATGCTCATTTTCGCACGATTCAGCCTCTAATTCGCACATATCCGCTGTAATTCGACTCTGTACTATCTAGTCATGTTAAGTTATCGTAACTGAGCACAATTCAACACCACAATGAACAATTTTGCTGGTTTTGAACGAATTATGCTCATTTTCGCACGATTCAGCCTCTAATTCGCACATATCCGCTGTAATTCGACTCTGTACTATCTAGTTATGTTAAGTTATCCTATCTGAGCACAATTCAACACCACAATGAACAATTTTGCTCGTTTTGCACGAATTTTGATCGTTTTGAACGAATTATGCTCATTTTCGCACGATTCAGCCTCTAATTCGCACATATCCGCTGTAATTCGACTCTGTACTATCTAGTCATGTTAAGTTATCGTAACTGAGCACAATTCAACACCACAATGAACAATTTTGCTGGTTTTGAACGAATTATGCTCATTTTCGCACGATTCAGCCTCTAATTCGCACATATCCGCTGTAATTCGACTCTGTACTATCTAGTTATGTTAAGTTATCCTATCTGAGCACAATTCAACACCACAATGAACAATTTTGCTCGTTTTGCACGAATTATGCTCATTTTCGCACGATTCAGCCTCTAATTCGGACATATCCGCTGTAATTCGACTCTGTACTACCTAGTTATGTTAAGTTATCCTATCTGAGCACAATTCAACACCACAATGAACAATTTTGCTGGTTTTGAACGAATTATGCTCATTTTCGCACGATTCAGCCTCTAATTCGCACATATCCGCTGTAATTCGACTCTGTACTATCTAGTTATGTTAAGTTATCCTATCTGAGCACAATTCAACACGACAATGAACAATTTTGCTCATTTTGCACGAATTTTGATCGTTTTGAACGAATTATGCTCATTTTCGCACGATTCAGCCTCTAATTCGCACATATCCGCTGTAATTCGACTGTGTACTATCTAGTTATGTTAAGTTATCCTATCTGAGCACAATTCAACACCACAATGAACAATTTTGCTCGTTTTGCACGAATTATGCTCATTTTCGCACGATTCAGGCTCTAATTCGCACATATCCGCTGTAATTCGACTCTGTACTATCTAGTTATGTTAAGTTATCCTATCTGAGCACAATTCAACACCACAATGAACAATTTTGCTCGTTTTGCACGAATTATGCTCATTTTCGCACGAATCAGCCTCTAATTCGTACATATCCGCTGTAATTCGACTCTGTACTATCTAGTTATGTTAAGTTATCCTATCTGAGCACAATTCAACACCACAATGAACAATTTTGCTCGTTTTGCACGAATTATGCTCATTTTCGCACGAATCAGCCTCTAATTCGCACATATCCGCTGTAATTCGACTCTGTACTATCTAGTCATGTTAAGTTATCGTAACTGAGCACAATTCAACACCACAATGAACAATTTTGCTGGTTTTGAACGAATTATGCTCATTTTCGCACGATTCAGCCTCTAATTCGCACATATCCGCTGTAATTCGACTCTGTACTATCTAGTCATGTTAAGTTATCGTAACTGAGCACAATTCAACACCACAATGAACAATTTTGCTCGTTTTGCACGAATTATGCTCATTTTCGCACGATTCACGCTCTAATTCGCACATATCCGCTGTAATTCGACTCTGTACTATCTAGTCATGTTAAGTTATCGTAACTGAGCACAATTCAACACCACAATGAACAATTTTGCTGGTTTTGAACGAATTATGCTCATTTTCGCACGATTCAGCCTCTAATTCGCACATATCCGCTGCAATTCGACTCTGTACTATCTAGTCATGTTAAGTTATCGTAACTGAGCACAATTCAACACCACAATGAACAATTTTGCTGGTTTTGAACGAATTATGCTCATTTTCGCACGATACAGCCTCTAATTCGCACATATCCGCTGTAATTCGACTCTGTACTATCTAGTTATGTTAAGTTATCCTATCTGAGCACAATTCAACACCACAATGAACAATTTTGCTCGTTTTGCACGAATTTTGATCGTTTTGAACGAATTATGCTCATTTTCGCACGATTCAGCCTCTAATTCGCACATATCCGCTGTAATTCGACTCTGTACTATCTAGTCATGTTAAGTTATCGTAACTGAGCACAATTCAACACCACAATGAACAATTTTGATCGTTTTGAACGAATTATGCTCATTTTCGCACGATTCAGCCTCTAATTCGCACATATCCGCTGTAATTCGACTCTGTACTATCTAGTTATGTTAAGTTATCCTATCTGAGCACAATTCAACACCACAATGAACAATTTTGCTTGTTTTGCACGAATTATGCTCATTTTCGCACGATTCAGCCTCTAATTCGCACATATCCGCTGTAATTCGACTCTGTACTATCTAGTTATGTTAAGTTATCCTATCTGAGCACAATTCAACACCACAATGAACAATTTTGCCAGTTTTGCACGAATTATGCTCATTTTCGCACGATTCAGCCTCTAATTCGCACATATCCGCTGTAATTCGACTCTGTACTATCTAGTTATGTTAAGTTATCCTATCTGAGCACAATTCAACACCACAATGAACAATTTTGCTCGTTTTGCACGAATTATGCTCATTTTCGCACGCTTCAGCCTCTAATTCGCACATATCCGCCGTAATTCGACTCTGTACTATCTAGCCATGTTAAGTTATCGTAACTGAGCACAATTCAACACCACAATGAACAATTTTGCTGGTTTTGAACAAATTACGCTCATTTTCGCACGATTCAGGCTCTAATTCGCATATATCCGCTGCAATTCGACTCTGTAATATCTAGTCATGTTAAGTTATCGTAACTGAGCACAATTCAACACCACAATGAACAATTTTGCTGGTTTTGAACGAATTATGCTCATTTTCGCACGATTCAGCCTCTAATTCGCACATATCCGCTGTAATTCGACTCTGTACTATCTAGTTATGTTAAGTTATCCTATCTGAGCACAATTCAACACCACAATGAACAATTTTGCTCGTTTTGCACGAATTATGCTCATTTTCGCACAATTCAGAGTCTAATTCGCAGATATCCGCTGTAATTCGACTCTGTACTATATAGTAATGTTAAGTTATCGTAACTGAGCACAATTCAACACCACAATGAACAATTTTGCTCGTT
Source organism: Megachile rotundata (assembly GCF_050947335.1). Classification (NCBI taxonomy): domain Eukaryota; kingdom Metazoa; phylum Arthropoda; class Insecta; order Hymenoptera; family Megachilidae; genus Megachile; species Megachile rotundata. The sequence goes on along the minus strand of NW_027474129.1, from coordinate 1,491 downwards.
TTGCACGAATTATGCTCATTTTCGCACGACTCAGCCTCTAATTCGCACATATCCGCTGTAATTCGACTCTGTACTATCTAGTTATGTTAAGTTATCCTATCTGAGCACAATTCAACACCACAATGAACAATTTTGCTCGTTTTGCACGAATTTTGATCGTTTTGAACGAATTATGCTCATTTTCGCACGATTCAGCCTCTAATTCGCACATATCCGCTGTAATTCGACTCTGTACTATCTAGTTATGTTAAGTTATCCTATCTGAGCACAATTCAACACCACAATGAACAATTTTGCTCGTTTTGCACGAATTTTGATCGTTTTGAACGAATTATTCTCATTTTCGCACGATTCAGCCTCTAATTCGCACATATCCGCTGTAATTCGACTCTGTACTATCTAGTCATGTTAAGTTATCGTAACTGAGCACAATTCAACACCACAATGAACAATTTTGCTGGTTTTGAACGAATTATGCTCATTTTCGCACGATTCAGGCTCTAATTCGCACATATCCGCTGTAATTCGACTCTGTACTATCTAGTTATGTTAAGTTATCCTATCTGAGCACAATTCAACACCACAATGAACAATTTTGCTCGTTTTGCACGAATTTTGATCGTTTTGAACGAATTATGCTCATTTTCGCACGATTCAGCCTCTAATTCGCACATATCCGCTGCAATTCGACTCTGTACTATCTAGTCATGTTAAGTTATCGTAACTGAGCACAATTCAACACCACTCTGAACAATTTTGCTGGTTTTGAACGAATTATGCTCATTTTCGCACGATTCAGCCTCTAATTCGCACATATCCGCTGTAATTCGACTCTGTACTATCTAGTTATGTTAAGTTATCCTATCTGAGCACAATTCAACACCACAATGAACAATTTTGCTTGTTTTGCACGAATTATGCTCATTTTCGCACGATTCAGCCTCTAATTCGCACATATCCGCTGTAATTCGACTCTGTACTATCTAGTTATGTTAAGTTATCCTATCTGAGCACAATTCAACACCACAATGAACAATTTTGCTCGTTTTGCACGAATTATGCTCATTTTCGCACGATTCAGCCTCTAATTCGCACATATCCGCTGTAATTCGACTCTGTACTATCTAGTTATGTTAAGTTATCCTATCTGAGCACAATTCAACACCACAATGAACAATTTTGCTCGTTTTGCACGAATTATGCTCATTTTCGCACGCTTCAGCCTCTAATTCGCACATATCCGCCGTAATTCGACTCTGTACTATCTAGCCATGTTAAGTTATCGTAACTGAGCACAATTCAACACCACAATGAACAATTTTGCTGGTTTTGAACGAATTACGCTCATTTTCGCACGATTCAGGCTCTAATTCGCATATATCCGCTGCAATTCGACTCTGTAATATCTAGTCATGTTAAGTTATCGTAACTGAGCACAATTCAACACCACAATGAACAATTTTGCTGGTTTTGAACGAATTATGCTCATTT
>NW_027474128.1:0-80074 GCF_050947335.1 Megachile rotundata | reverse complement strand
TATTACTCTTATTATTATCAATCCAACTCATATTATTAGCCATATTATGCTTATATGATCGATAGGACTACAATTACTATACTCATTACTCTTATTATTATCAATCTAACTCATATTATTAGCCATATTATGCTTATATGATCGATATAACGACAATTAATATACTTATTACTCTTATTATTATCAATCTAACTCATATTATTAGCCATATTATGCTTATATGATCAATAGGACGACAATTACTATACTCATCACTCTTACTGTTATCAATATAACTCATATTACTAGCCATATTATGCTCATATGATCGATAGATCGACAATTACTATACTTACTACACTCACTGTTATCAATCCAACTCCTCTTATTAACGATATTATGCAGATATGATCGATAGAACGACAATTACTATACTTATTACTCTTATTATTATCAATCTAGCTCAAATTATTAGCCATATTATGCTTATATGATCGATAGAATGACAATTACTACACTTATTACTCTTATTATTATAAATCTAACTCATATTATTAGCCATATTATGCTTGTATGATCGATAGGATGACAATTACTATACTCATTACTCCTATTATTATCAATCTAACTCATATTATTAGCCATATTATGCTTATATGATCGATATAACGACAATTACTATACTCATTACACTCACTGTTATCAATCTAACTCATATTATTAGCCATATTATGGTTATATGACCGATAGAAAGACAATTACTATACTTATTAGTTTTATTAATATCAATCTAACTCATATTATTAGCCGTATTATGCTTATATGATCGATAGGACGACAATTACTATACTTACTACTCTTATTATTATCAATCTAAATCATATTATTAGCCATATTATGCTTATATGATCGATAGGACGACAATTACTATACTCATTTCTCTTATTATTATCAATCTAACTCATATTATTAGCCACATTATGCTTATATGATCGATAGGACGACAATTACTATACTCATTACTCTTATTATTATCAATCTAACTCATATTATTAGCCATATTATGCTTATATGATCGATAGAACGACAATTACTACACTTATTACACTCACTATTATCAATCTAATTCATGTTATTAACCATATTATGCATATATGATCGATAGAACGACAAATACTATACTGATTACTCTAACTATTATTATTCTAACTCATATTATTAGCCATATTATGCTTATATGATCGATAGGACGACAATTACTATACTCATTACTCTTATTATTATCAATGTAACTCATATTATTAGCCATATTATGCTTATATGGTCGATAAAACGACAATTACTATGCTTATTACTCTTATTATTATCAATCTACCTCATATTATTAGCCATATTATGCTTATATGATCGATAGAACGACAATTACTATACTTACTACTCTCATTATTATCAATCTAACACATATTATTAGCCATATTGTGCTTATATGATCGATAGAACGGCAACTACTATACTTATTACTCTTATTATTATCAATCTAACTCATATTATTAGCCATATTATGCTTATATGATCGATAGAACGACAATTACTATACTCATTACTCTTATTATTATCAATCTAACTCATATTATTAGCCATATTATGCTTATATGATCGATAGAACGACAATTACTATACTTATTACTCTCATTATTAACAATCTAACTCATATTATTAGCCATATTATGGTTATATGACCGATAGAACGACAATTACTATACTTATTACTCTTATTAATATCAATCTAACTCATATTATTAGCCATATTATGCTTATATGATCGATAGATCGACGATTACTATACTTATTAATCTTATTATTATCAATCTAACTCATATTATTAGCCATATTATGCTTGTATGATCGATAGGATGACAATTACTATACTCATTACTCTTATTATTATCAATGTAACTCATATTATTAGCCATATTATGCTTATATGATCGATAGAACGACAATTACTACACTTATTGCACTCACTATTATCAATCTAATTCATGTTATTAACCATATTATGCATATATGATCGATAGAACGACAAATACTATACTGATTACTCTTATTATTATTAATCTAACTCATATTATTAGCCATATTATTCTTATATGATCGATAGAACGACAATTACTACACTTATTACACTCACTGTTATCAATCTAACTCATATTATTAGCCATATTATGGTTATATGACCGATAGAACGACAATTACTATGCTTATTACTCTTATTATTATCAATCTGACTCATATTATTAGCCATATTATGCTTATATGATCGATATAACGACAATTACTATACTCATTACACTCACTGTTATCAATCTAACTCATATTATTAGCCATATTATGGTTATATGACCGATAGAACGACAATTACTATACTTATTAGTTTTATTAATATCAATCTAACTCATATTATTAGCCGTATTATGCTTATATGATCGATAGGACGACAATTACTATACTTACTACTCTTATTATTATCAATCTAAATCATATTATTAGCCATATTATGCTTATATGATCGATAGGACGACAATTACTATACTCATTACTCTTATTATTATCAATCTAACTCATATTATTAGCCACATTATGCTTATATGATCGATAGGACGACAATTACTATACTCATTACTCTTATTATTATCAATCTAACTCATATTATTAGCCATATTATGCTTATATGATCGATAGAACGACAATTACTACACTTATTGCACTCACTATTATCAATCTAATTCATGTTATTAACCATATTATGCATATATGATCGATAGAACGACAAATACTATACTGATTACTCTAACTATTATTATTCTAACTCATATTATTAGCCATATTATGCTTATATGATCGATAGGACGACAATTACTGTACTCATTACTCTTATTATTATCAATGTAACTCATATTATTAGCCATATTATGCTTATATGATCGATAAAACGACAATTACTATGCTTATTACTCTTATTATTATCAATCTAACTCATATTATTAGCCATATTATGCTTATATGATCGATAGAACGACAATTACTATACTTACTACTCTCATTATTATCAATCTAACACATATTATTAGCCATATTGTGCTTATATGATCGATAGAACGGCAATTACTATACTTATTACTCTTATTATTATCAATCTAACTCATATTATTAGCCATATTATGCTTATATGATCGATAGAACGACAATTACTATACTCATTACTCTTAATATTATCAATCTAACTCATATTATTAGCCATATTATGCTTATATGATCGACTAGAACGACAATTACTATACTTATTACTCTCATTATTAACAATCTAACTCATATTATTAGCCATATTATGGTTATATGACCGATAGAACGACAATTACTATACTTATTACTCTTATTAATATCAATCTAACTCATATTATTAGCCATATTATGCTTATATGATCGATAGAACGACGATTACTATACTTATTAATCTTATTATTATCATTCTAACTCATATTATTAGCCATATTATGCTTATATGATCGGTTAGAAACGACAATTACTATACTTATTAATCTTATTATTATCAATCTAACTCATATTATTAGCCATATTATGCTTATATGATCGGTAGTAGAACGACAATTACTATACTTATTAATCTTATTATTATCAATCTAACTCATATTATTAGCCATATTATGCTTATATGATCAGTAGAACGACAATTACTATACTTATTAATCTTATTATTATCAATCTAACTCATATTATTAGCCATATTATGCTTGTATGATCGATAGGATGACAATTACTATACTCATTACTCTTATTATTATCAATCTAACTCATATTATTAGCCATATTATGCTTATATGATCGATAGAATGACAATTACTACACTTATTACTCTTATTATTATCAATCTAACTCATATTATTATCCATATTATGCTTATATGATCGATAGGACGACAATTACTATACTCATTACTCTCATTATTAACATTGTAAACTAATATTATTAGCCATATTATGGTTATATGACCGATAGAACGGCAATTACTATACTGATTGCTCTAACTATTATTATTCTAACTCATATTATTAGCCATATTATGCTTATATGATCGATAGGACGACAATTACTATACTCATTACTCTTATTATTATCAATGTAACTCATATTATTAGCCATATTATGCTTATATGATCGATAAAACGACAATTACTATGCTTATTACTCTTATTATTATCAATCTAACTCATATTATTAGCCATATTATGCTTATATGATCGATAGAACGACAATTACTATACTTACTACTCTCATTATTATCAATCTAACACATATTATTAGCCATATTGTGCTTATATGATCGATAGAACGGCAATTACTATACTTATTACTCTTATTATTATCAATCTAACTCATATTATTAGCCATATTATGCTTATATGATCGGTAGAACGACAATTACTATACTTATTAATCTTATTATTATCAATCTAACTCATATTATTAGCCATATTATGCTTATATGATCGGTAGAACGACAATTACTATACGTATTAATCTTATTATTATCAATCTAACTCATATTATTAGCCATATTATGGTTATATGACCGATAGAACGACAATTACTATACTTATTACTCTTATTAATATCAATCTAACTCATATTATTAGCCATATTATGCTTATATGATCGATAGAACGACGATTACTATACTTATTAATCTTATTATTATCATTCTAACTCATATTATTAGCCATATTATGCTTATATGATCGGTAGAACGACAATTACTATACTTATTAATCTTATTATTATCAATGTAACTCATATTATTAGCCATATTATGCTTATATGATCGATAAAACGACAATTACTATGCTTATTACTCTTATTATTATCAATCTAACTCATATTATTAGCCATATTATCCTTATATGATCGATAGTACGACAATTACTATACCCATTACTCTTATTATTATCAACCTAACTCATATTATTAGCCATATTATGCTCATATGATCGATAGAACGACAATTACTACACTTATTACACTCACTATTATCAATCTAACTCATATTATTATTCATATTATGCTTATATGATCGATAGTACGACAATTACTATACTCATTACTCTTATTATTATCATTCTAACTCATATTCTTAGACATATTATGCTTATATGATCGATAGTATGACAATTACTATACTCATTACTCTTACTATTATCAATCTAACTCATATTATTAGCCATATTGTGTTTATATGATCGATAGAACGACAAGTACTATACTTACCACTTTTATTATTATCAATCTAACTCATATTATTAGCCATATTATGGTTATATGACCGATAGAACGACAATTACTATATTTATTACTCTTATTATTATCAATCTAACTCATATTATTAGCCATATTATGCTCATATGATCGATAGAACGACAATTACTACACTTATTACACTCACTATTATCAATCTAATTCATGCTATTAATCATATTATGCTTATATGATCGATAGGACGACAATTACTATACTCATTACTCTTATTATTATCAATCTAACTCATATTATTAGCCATATTATGCTTATATGATCGATAGGACGACAATTATTATACTCATTACTCTTATTATTATCAATCTAACTCATATTATTAGCCATATTATGCTTATATGATCGATAGAACGACAATTACTATACTTATTACTCTTATTATTATCAATCTAACTCATATTATTAGCCATATTGTGTTTATATGATCGATAGAACGACAAGTACTATACTTACCACTTATATTATTATCAATCTAACTCATATTATTAGCAATATTATGGTTATATGACCGATAGAACGACAATTACTATACTTATTACTCTTATTATTATCAATCCAACTCATATTATTAGCCATATTATGCTTATATGATCGATAGGACTACAATTACTATACTCATTACTCTTATTATTATCAATCTAACTCATATTATTAGCCATATTATGCTTATATGATCGATATAACGACAATTAATATACTTATTACTCTTATTATTATCAATCTAACTCATATTATTAGCCATATTATGCTTATATGATCAATAGGACGACAATTACTATACTCATCACTCTTACTGTTATCAATATAACTCATATTACTAGCCATATTATGCTCATATGATCGATAGATCGACAATTACTATACTTACTACACTCACTGTTATCAATCCAACTCCTCTTATTAACGATATTATGCAGATATGATCGATAGAACGACAATTACTATACTTATTACTCTTATTATTATCAATCTAGCTCAAATTATTAGCCATATTATGCTTATATGATCGATAGAATGACAATTACTACACTTATTACTCTTATTATTATCAATCTAACTCATATTATTAGCCATATTATGCTTGTATGATCGATAGGATGACAATTACTATACTCATTACTCCTATTATTATCAATCTAACTCATATTATTAGCCATATTATGCTTATATGATCGATAGGATGACAATTACTATACTCATTACTCTTATTATTATCAATCTAACTCATATTATTAGCCATATTATGCTTATATGATCGATAGAACGACAATTACTATACTCATTACTCTTAATATTATCAATCTAACTCATATTATTAGCCATATTATGCTTATATGATCGATAGAACGACAATTACTATACTTATTACTCTCATTATTAACAATCTAACTCATATTATTAGCCATATTATGGTTATATGACCGATAGAACGACAATTACTATACTTATTACTCTTATTAATATCAATCTAACTCATATTATTAGCCATATTATGCTTATATGATCGATAGAACGACGATTACTATACTTATTAATCTTATTATTATCATTCTAACTCATATTATTAGCCATATTATGCTTATATGATCGGTAGAACGACAATTACTATACTTATTAATCTTATTATTATCAATCTAACTCATATTATTAGCCATATTATGCTTATATGATCGGTAGAACGACAATTACTATACTTATTAATCTTATTATTATCAATCTAACTCATATTATTAGCCATATTATGCTTATATGATCAGTAGAACGACAATTACTATACTTATTAATCTTATTATTATCAATCTAACTCATATTATTAGCCATATTATGCTTGTATGATCGGTAGAACGACAATTACTATACTTATTAATCTTATTATTATCAATCTAACTCATATTATTAGCCATATTATGCTTATATGATCGGTAGAACGACAATTACTATACGTATTAATCTTATTATTATCAATCTAACTCATATTATTAGCCATATTATGGTTATATGACCGATAGAACGACAATTACTATACTTATTACTCTTATTAATATCAATCTAACTCATATTATTAGCCATATTATGCTTATATGATCGATAGAACGACGATTACTATACTTATTAATCTTATTATTATCATTCTAACTCATATTATTAGCCATATTATGCTTATATGATCGGTAGAACGACAATTACTATACTTATTAATCTTATTATTATCAATGTAACTCATATTATTAGCCATATTATGCTTATATGATCGATAAAACGACAATTACTATGCTTATTACTCTTATTATTATCAATCTAACTCATATTATTAGCCATATTATCCTTATATGATCGATAGTACGACAATTACTATACCCATTACTCTTATTATTATCAACCTAACTCATATTATTAGCCATATTATGCTCATATGATCGATAGAACGACAATTACTACACTTATTACACTCACTATTATCAATCTAACTCATATTATTATTCATATTATGCTTATATGATCGATAGTACGACAATTACTATACTCATTACTCTTATTATTATCATTCTAACTCATATTCTTAGACATATTATGCTTATATGATCGATAGTATGACAATTACTATACTCATTACTCTTACTATTATCAATCTAACTCATATTATTAGCCATATTGTGTTTATATGATCGATAGAACGACAAGTACTATACTTACCACTTTTATTATTATCAATCTAACTCATATTATTAGCCATATTATGGTTATATGACCGATAGAACGACAATTACTATATTTATTACTCTTATTATTATCAATCTAACTCATATTATTAGCCATATTATGCTCATATGATCGATAGAACGACAATTACTACACTTATTACACTCACTATTATCAATCTAATTCATGCTATTAATCATATTATGCTTATATGATCGATAGGACGACAATTACTATACTCATTACTCTTATTATTATCAATCTAACTCATATTATTAGCCATATTATGCTTATATGATCGATAGGACGACAATTATTATACTCATTACTCTTATTATTATCAATCTAACTCATATTATTAGCCATATTATGCTTATATGATCGATAGAACGACAATTACTATACTTATTACTCTTATTATTATCAATCTAACTCATATTATTAGCCATATTGTGTTTATATGATCGATAGAACGACAAGTACTATACTTACCACTTATATTATTATCAATCTAACTCATATTATTAGCAATATTATGGTTATATGACCGATAGAACGACAATTACTATACTTATTACTCTTATTATTATCAATCCAACTCATATTATTAGCCATATTATGCTTATATGATCGATAGGACTACAATTACTATACTCATTACTCTTATTATTATCAATCTAACTCATATTATTAGCCATATTATGCTTATATGATCGATATAACGACAATTAATATACTTATTACTCTTATTATTATCAATCTAACTCATATTATTAGCCATATTATGCTTATATGATCAATAGGACGACAATTACTATACTCATCACTCTTACTGTTATCAATATAACTCATATTACTAGCCATATTATGCTCATATGATCGATAGATCGACAATTACTATACTTACTACACTCACTGTTATCAATCCAACTCCTCTTATTAACGATATTATGCAGATATGATCGATAGAACGACAATTACTATACTTATTACTCTTATTATTATCAATCTAGCTCAAATTATTAGCCATATTATGCTTATATGATCGATAGAATGACAATTACTACACTTATTACTCTTATTATTATCAATCTAACTCATATTATTAGCCATATTATGCTTGTATGATCGATAGGATGACAATTACTATACTCATTACTCCTATTATTATCAATCTAACTCATATTATTAGCCATATTATGCTTATATGATCGATATAACGACAATTACTATACTCATTACACTCACTGTTATCAATCTAACTCATATTATTAGCCATATTATGGTTATATGACCGATAGAACGACAATTACTATACTTATTAGTTTTATTAATATCAATCTAACTCATATTATTAGCCGTATTATGCTTATATGATCGATAGGACGACAATTACTATACTTACTACTCTTATTATTATCAATCTAAATCATATTATTAGCCATATTATGCTTATATGATCGATAGGACGACAATTACTATACTCATTACTCTTATTATTATCAATCTAACTCATATTATTAGCCACATTATGCTTATATGATCGATAGGACGACAATTACTATACTCATTACTCTTATTATTATCAATCTAACTCATATTATTAGCCATATTATGCTTATATGATCGATAGAACGACAATTACTACACTTATTACACTCACTATTATCAATGTAATTCATGTTATTAACCATGTTATGCATATATGATCGATAGAACGACAAATACTATACTGATTACTCTAACTATTATTATTCTAACTCATATTATTAGCCATATTATGCTTATATGATCGATAGGACGACAATTACTATACTCATTACTCTTATTATTATCAATGTAACTCATATTATTAGCCATATTATGCTTATATGATCGATAAAACGACAATTACTATGCTTATTACTCTTATTATTATCAATCTAACTCATATTATTAGCCATATTATGCTTATATGATCGATAGAACGACAATTACTATACTTACTACTCTCATTATTATCAATCTAACACATATTATTAGCCATATTGTGCTTATATGATCGATAGAACGGCAACTACTATACTTATTACTCTTATTATTATCAATCTAACTCATATTATTAGCCATATTATGCTTATATGATCGATAGAACGACAATTACTATACTCATTACTCTTATTATTATCAATCTAACTCATATTATTAGCCATATTATGCTTATATGATCGATAGAACGACAATTACTATACTTATTACTCTCATTATTAACAATCTAACTCATATTATTAGCCATATTATGGTTATATGACCGATAGAACGACAATTACTATACTTATTACTCTTATTAATATCAATCTAACTCATATTATTAGCCATATTATGCTTATATGATCGATAGATCGACGATTACTATACTGATTAATCTTATTATTATCAATCTAACTCATATTATTAGCCATATTATGCTTGTATGATCGATAGGATGACAATTACTATACTCATTACTCTTATTATTATCAATCTAACTCATATTATTAGCCATATTATGCTTATATGATCGATAGAATGACAATTACTACACTTATTACTCTTATTATTATCAATCTAACTCATATTATTAGCCATATTATGCTTATATGATCGATAGGATGACAATTACTATACTCATTACTCTTATTATTATCAATGTAACTCATATTATTAGCCATATTATGCTTATATGATCGATAAAACGACAATTACTATGCTTATTACTCTTATTATTATCAATCTAACTCATATTATTAGCCATATTATGCTTATATGATCGATAGAACGACAATTACTATACTTACTACTCTCATTATTATCAATCTAACACATATTATTAGCCATATTGTGCTTATATGATCGATAGAACGGCAATTACTATACTTATTACTCTTATTATTATCAATCTAACTCATATTATTAGCCATATTATGCTTATATGATCGATAGAACGACAATTACTATACTCATTACTCTTATTATTATCAATCTAACTCATATTATTAGCCATATTATGCTTATATGATCGATAGAACGACAATTACTATACTTATTACTCTCATTATTAACAATCTAACTAATATTATTAGCCATATTATGGTTATATGACCGATAGAACGGCAATTACTATACTTATTAATCTTATTATTATCAATCTAACTCATATTATTAGCCATATTATGCTTATATGATCGGTAGAACGACAATTACTATATTCATTACTCTTATTATTATCAATCTAACTCATATTATTAGCCATATTATGCTCATATGATCGATAGAACGACAATTACTACACTTATTACACTCACTATTATCAATCTAATTCTTGTTATTAATCATACTATGCAGATATGATCGATAGAACGACAAATACTATACTGATTACTCTTATTATTATTAATCTAACTCATATTATTAGCCATATTATGCTTATATGATCGATAGAACGACAATTACTACACATATTACACTCACTGTTATCAATCTAACTCATATTATTAGCCATATTATGGTTATATGACCGATAGAACGACAATTACTATGCTTATTACTCTTATTATTATCAATCTGACTCATATTATTAGCCATATTATGCTTATATGATCGATATAACGACAATTACTATACTCATTACACTCACTGTTATCAATCTAACTCATATTATTAGCCATATTATGGTTATATGACCGATAGAACGACAATTACTATACTTATTAGTTTTATTAATATCAATCTAACTCATATTATTAGCCGTATTATGCTTATATGATCGATAGGACGACAATTACTATACTTACTACTCTTATTATTATCAATCTAAATCATATTATTAGCCATATTATGCTTATATGATCGATAGGACGACAATTACTATACTCATTACTCTTATTATTATCAATCTAACTCATATTATTAGCCACATTATGCTTATATGATCGATAGGACGACAATTACTATACTCATTACTCTTATTATTATCAATCTAACTCATATTATTAGCCATATTATGCTTATATGATCGATAGAACGACAATTACTACACTTATTACACTCACTATTATCAATCTAATTCATGTTATTAACCATATTATGCATATATGATCGATAGAACGACAAATACTATACTGATTACTCTAACTATTATTATTCTAACTCATATTATTAGCCATATTATGCTTATATGATCGATAGGACGACAATTACTATACTCATTACTCTTATTATTATCAATGTAACTCATATTATTAGCCATATTATGCTTATATGATCGATAAAACGACAATTACTATGCTTATTACTCTTATTATTATCAATCTAACTCATATTATTAGCCATATTATGCTTATATGATCGATAGGACGACAATTACTATACTCATTACTCTTATTATTATCAATGTAACTCATATTATTAGCCATATTATGCTTATATGATCGATAAAACGACAATTACTATGCTTATTACTCTTATTATTATCAATCTAACTCATATTATTAGCCATATTATGCTTATATGATCGATAGAACGACAATTACTATACTTACTACTCTCATTATTATCAATCTAACACATATTATTAGCCATATTGTGCTTATATGATCGATAGAACGGCAATTACTATACTTATTACTCTTATTATTATCAATCTAACTCATATTATTAGCCATATTATGCTTATATGATCGGTAGAACGACAATTACTATACTTATTAATCTTATTATTATCAATCTAACTCATATTATTAGCCATATTATGCTTATATGATCGGTAGAACGACAATTACTATACGTATTAATCTTATTATTATCAATCTAACTCATATTATTAGCCATATTATGGTTATATGACCGATAGAACGACAATTACTATACTTATTACTCTTATTAATATCAATCTAACTCATATTATTAGCCATATTATGCTTATATGATCGATAGAACGACGATTACTATACTTATTAATCTTATTATTATCATTCTAACTCATATTATTAGCCATATTATGCTTATATGATCGGTAGAACGACAATTACTATACTTATTAATCTTATTATTATCAATGTAACTCATATTATTAGCCATATTATGCTTATATGATCGATAAAACGACAATTACTATGCTTATTACTCTTATTATTATCAATCTAACTCATATTATTAGCCATATTATCCTTATATGATCGATAGTACGACAATTACTATACCCATTACTCTTATTATTATCAACCTAACTCATATTATTAGCCATATTATGCTCATATGATCGATAGAACGACAATTACTACACTTATTACACTCACTATTATCAATCTAACTCATATTATTATTCATATTATGCTTATATGATCGATAGTACGACAATTACTATACTCATTACTCTTATTATTATCATTCTAACTCATATTCTTAGACATATTATGCTTATATGATCGATAGTATGACAATTACTATACTCATTACTCTTACTATTATCAATCTAACTCATATTATTAGCCATATTGTGTTTATATGATCGATAGAACGACAAGTACTATACTTACCACTTTTATTATTATCAATCTAACTCATATTATTAGCCATATTATGGTTATATGACCGATAGAACGACAATTACTATATTTATTACTCTTATTATTATCAATCTAACTCATATTATTAGCCATATTATGCTCATATGATCGATAGAACGACAATTACTACACTTATTACACTCACTATTATCAATCTAATTCATGCTATTAATCATATTATGCTTATATGATCGATAGGACGACAATTACTATACTCATTACTCTTATTATTATCAATCTAACTCATATTATTAGCCATATTATGCTTATATGATCGATAGGACGACAATTATTATACTCATTACTCTTATTATTATCAATCTAACTCATATTATTAGCCATATTATGCTTATATGATCGATAGAACGACAATTACTATACTTATTACTCTTATTATTATCAATCTAACTCATATTATTAGCCATATTGTGTTTATATGATCGATAGAACGACAAGTACTATACTTACCACTTATATTATTATCAATCTAACTCATATTATTAGCAATATTATGGTTATATGACCGATAGAACGACAATTACTATACTTATTACTCTTATTATTATCAATCCAACTCATATTATTAGCCATATTATGCTTATATGATCGATAGGACTACAATTACTATACTCATTACTCTTATTATTATCAATCTAACTCATATTATTAGCCATATTATGCTTATATGATCGATATAACGACAATTAATATACTTATTACTCTTATTATTATCAATCTAACTCATATTATTAGCCATATTATGCTTATATGATCAATAGGACGACAATTACTATACTCATCACTCTTACTGTTATCAATATAACTCATATTACTAGCCATATTATGCTCATATGATCGATAGATCGACAATTACTATACTTACTACACTCACTGTTATCAATCCAACTCCTCTTATTAACGATATTATGCAGATATGATCGATAGAACGACAATTACTATACTTATTACTCTTATTATTATCAATCTAGCTCAAATTATTAGCCATATTATGCTTATATGATCGATAGAATGACAATTACTACACTTATTACTCTTATTATTATCAATCTAACTCATATTATTAGCCATATTATGCTTGTATGATCGATAGGATGACAATTACTATACTCATTACTCCTATTATTATCAATCTAACTCATATTATTAGCCATATTATGCTTATATGATCGATATAACGACAATTACTATACTCATTACACTCACTGTTATCAATCTAACTCATATTATTAGCCATATTATGGTTATATGACCGATAGAACGACAATTACTATACTTATTAGTTTTATTAATATCAATCTAACTCATATTATTAGCCGTATTATGCTTATATGATCGATAGGACGACAATTACTATACTTACTACTCTTATTATTATCAATCTAAATCATATTATTAGCCATATTATGCTTATATGATCGATAGGACGACAATTACTATACTCATTACTCTTATTATTATCAATCTAACTCATATTATTAGCCACATTATGCTTATATGATCGATAGGACGACAATTACTATACTCATTACTCTTATTATTATCAATCTAACTCATATTATTAGCCATATTATGCTTATATGATCGATAGAACGACAATTACTACACTTATTACACTCACTATTATCAATGTAATTCATGTTATTAACCATGTTATGCATATATGATCGATAGAACGACAAATACTATACTGATTACTCTAACTATTATTATTCTAACTCATATTATTAGCCATATTATGCTTATATGATCGATAGGACGACAATTACTATACTCATTACTCTTATTATTATCAATGTAACTCATATTATTAGCCATATTATGCTTATATGATCGATAAAACGACAATTACTATGCTTATTACTCTTATTATTATCAATCTAACTCATATTATTAGCCATATTATGCTTATATGATCGATAGAACGACAATTACTATACTTACTACTCTCATTATTATCAATCTAACACATATTATTAGCCATATTGTGCTTATATGATCGATAGAACGGCAACTACTATACTTATTACTCTTATTATTATCAATCTAACTCATATTATTAGCCATATTATGCTTATATGATCGATAGAACGACAATTACTATACTCATTACTCTTATTATTATCAATCTAACTCATATTATTAGCCATATTATGCTTATATGATCGATAGAACGACAATTACTATACTTATTACTCTCATTATTAACAATCTAACTCATATTATTAGCCATATTATGGTTATATGACCGATAGAACGACAATTACTATACTTATTACTCTTATTAATATCAATCTAACTCATATTATTAGCCATATTATGCTTATATGATCGATAGATCGACGATTACTATACTTATTAATCTTATTATTATCAATCTAACTCATATTATTAGCCATATTATGCTTGTATGATCGATAGGATGACAATTACTATACTCATTACTCTTATTATTATCAATCTAACTCATATTATTAGCCATATTATGCTTATATGATCGATAGAATGACAATTACTACACTTATTACTCTTATTATTATCAATCTAACTCATATTATTAGCCATATTATGCTTATATGATCGATAGGATGACAATTACTATACTCATTACTCTTATTATTATCAATGTAACTCATATTATTAGCCATATTATGCTTATATGATCGATAAAACGACAATTACTATGCTTATTACTCTTATTATTATCAATCTAACTCATATTATTAGCCATATTATGCTTATATGATCGATAGAACGACAATTACTATACTTACTACTCTCATTATTATCAATCTAACACATATTATTAGCCATATTGTGCTTATATGATCGATAGAACGGCAATTACTATACTTATTACTCTTATTATTATCAATCTAACTCATATTATTAGCCATATTATGCTTATATGATCGATAGAACGACAATTACTATACTCATTACTCTTATTATTATCAATCTAACTCATATTATTAGCCATATTATGCTTATATGATCGATAGAACGACAATTACTATACTTATTACTCTCATTATTAACAATCTAACTAATATTATTAGCCATATTATGGTTATATGACCGATAGAACGGCAATTACTATACTTATTAATCTTATTATTATCAATCTAACTCATATTATTAGCCATATTATGCTTATATGATCGGTAGAACGACAATTACTATATTCATTACTCTTATTATTATCAATCTAACTCATATTATTAGCCATATTATGCTCATATGATCGATAGAACGACAATTACTACACTTATTACACTCACTATTATCAATCTAATTCTTGTTATTAATCATACTATGCAGATATGATCGATAGAACGACAAATACTATACTGATTACTCTTATTATTATTAATCTAACTCATATTATTAGCCATATTATGCTTATATGATCGATAGAACGACAATTACTACACATATTACACTCACTGTTATCAATCTAACTCATATTATTAGCCATATTATGGTTATATGACCGATAGAACGACAATTACTATGCTTATTACTCTTATTATTATCAATCTGACTCATATTATTAGCCATATTATGCTTATATGATCGATATAACGACAATTACTATACTCATTACACTCACTGTTATCAATCTAACTCATATTATTAGCCATATTATGGTTATATGACCGATAGAACGACAATTACTATACTTATTAGTTTTATTAATATCAATCTAACTCATATTATTAGCCGTATTATGCTTATATGATCGATAGGACGACAATTACTATACTTACTACTCTTATTATTATCAATCTAAATCATATTATTAGCCATATTATGCTTATATGATCGATAGGACGACAATTACTATACTCATTACTCTTATTATTATCAATCTAACTCATATTATTAGCCACATTATGCTTATATGATCGATAGGACGACAATTACTATACTCATTACTCTTATTATTATCAATCTAACTCATATTATTAGCCATATTATGCTTATATGATCGATAGAACGACAATTACTACACTTATTACACTCACTATTATCAATCTAATTCATGTTATTAACCATATTATGCATATATGATCGATAGAACGACAAATACTATACTGATTACTCTAACTATTATTATTCTAACTCATATTATTAGCCATATTATGCTTATATGATCGATAGGACGACAATTACTATACTCATTACTCTTATTATTATCAATGTAACTCATATTATTAGCCATATTATGCTTATATGATCGATAAAACGACAATTACTATGCTTATTACTCTTATTATTATCAATCTAACTCATATTATTAGCCATATTATGCTTATATGATCGATAGAACGACAATTACTATACTTACTACTCTCATTATTATCAATCTAACACATATTATTAGCCATATTGTGCTTATATGATCGATAGAACGGCAATTACTATACTTATTACTCTTATTATTATCAATCTAACTCATATTATTAGCCATATTATGCTTATATGATCGATAGAACGACAATTACTATACTCATTACTCTTAATATTATCAATCTAACTCATATTATTAGCCATATTATGCTTATATGATCGATAGAACGACAATTACTATACTTATTACTCTCATTATTAACAATCTAACTCATATTATTAGCCATATTATGGTTATATGACCGATAGAACGACAATTACTATACTTATTACTCTTATTAATATCAATCTAACTCATATTATTAGCCATATTATGCTTATATGATCGATAGAACGACGATTACTATACTTATTAATCTTATTATTATCATTCTAACTCATATTATTAGCCATATTATGCTTATATGATCGGTAGAACGACAATTACTACACTTATTACTCTTATTATTATCAATCTAACTCATATTATTAGCCATATTATGCTTATATGATCGATAGGACGACAATTACTATACTCATTACTCTTATTATTATCAATGTAACTCATATTATTAGCCATATTATGCTTATATGATCGATAAAACGACAATTACTATGCTTATTACTCTTATTATTATCAATCTAACTCATATTATTAGCCATATTATGCTTATATGATCGATAGAACGACAATTACTATACTTACTACTCTCATTATTATCAATCTAACACATATTATTAGCCATATTGTGCTTATATGATCGATAGAACGGCAATTACTATGCTTATTACTCTTATTATTATCAATCTAACTCATATTATTAGCCATATTATGCTTATATGATCGATAGAACGACAATTACTATACTCATTACTCTTATTATTATCAATCTAACTCATATTATTAGCCATATTATGCTTATATGATCGATAGAACGACAATTACTATACTTATTACTCTCATTATTAACAATCTAACTAATATTATTAGCCATATTATGGTTATATGACCGATAGAACGGCAATTACTATACTTATTAATCTTATTATTATCAATCTAACTCATATTATTAGCCATATTATGCTTATATGATCGGTAGAACGACAATTACTATATTCATTACTCTTATTATTATCAATCTAACTCATATTATTAGCCATATTATGCTCATATGATCGATAGAACGACAATTACTACACTTATTACACTCACTATTATCAATCTAATTCATGTTATTAATCATATTATGCAGATATGATCGATAGAACGACAAATACTATACTGATTGCTCTTATTATTATTAATCTAACTCATATTATTAGCCATATTATGCTTATATGATCGATAGAACGACAATTACTACACTTATTACACTCACTGTTATCAATCTAACTCATATTATTAGCCATATTATGGTTATATGACCGATAGAACGACAATTACTATGCTTATTACTCTTATTATTATCAATCTGACTCATATTATTAGCCATATTATGCTTATATGATCGATAGGACGACAATTACTATACTCATTACTCTTATTATTATCAATCTAACTCATATTAGTAGCCATATTATCCTTATATGATCGATAGTACGACAATTACTATACCCATTACTCTTATTATTATCAACCTAACTCATATTATTAGCCATATTATGCTCATATGATCGATAGAACGACAATTACTACACTTATTACACTCACTATTATCAATCTAACTCATATTATTATTCATATTATGCTTATATGATCGATAGTACGACAATTACTATACTCATTACTCTTATTATTATCATTCTAACTCATATTCTTAGACATATTATGCTTATATGATCGATAGTATGACAATTACTATACTCATTACTCTTACTATTATCAATCTAACTCATATTATTAGCCATATTGTGTTTATATGATCGATATAACGACAATTACTATACTCATTACACTCACTGTTATCAATCTAACTCATATTATTAGCCATATTATGGTTATATGACCGATAGAACGACAATTACTATATTTATTACTCTTATTATTATCAATCTAACTCATATTATTAGCCATATTATGCTCATATGATCGATAGAACGACAATTACTACACTTATTACACTCACTATTATCAATCTAATTCATGCTATTAATCATATTATGCTTATATGATCGATAGGACGACAATTACTATACTCATTACTCTTATTATTATCAATCTAACTCATATTATTAGCCATATTATGCTTATATGATCGATAGGACGACAATTACTATACTCATTACTCTTATTATTATCAATCTAACTCATATTAGTAGCCATATTATCCTTATATGATCGATAGTACGACAATTACTATACCCATTACTCTTATTATTATCAACCTAACTCATATTATTAGCCATATTATGCTCATATGATCGATAGAACGACAATTACTACACTTATTACACTCACTATTATCAATCTAACTCATATTATTATTCATATTATGCTTATATGATCGATAGTACGACAATTACTATACTCATTACTCTTATTATTATCATTCTAACTCATATTATTAGACATATTATGCTTATATGATCGATAGTATGACAATTACTATACTCATTACTCTTACTATTATCAATCTAACTCATATTATTAGCCATATTGTGTTTATATGATCGATAGAACGACAAGTACTATACTTACCACTTTTATTATTATCAATCTAACTCATATTATTAGCCATATTATGGTTATATGACCGATAGAACGACAATTACTATACGTATTACTCTTATTATTATCAATCTAACTCATATTATTAGCCATATTACGCTTATGTGAACGATAGAACGACAATTACTATACTTATTACTCTTATTCTTATCAATCTAACTCATATTATTAGCCATATTATGCCTTTATGATTGATAGAACGACAATTACTATACTTATTAATCTTATTATTATCAATCTAACTCATATTATTAGCCATATTATGCTTATATGATCGATAGGACGACAATTACTATACTCATTACTCTTATTATTATCAATCTAACTCATATTAGTAGCCATATTATCCTTATATGATCGATAGTACGACAATTACTATACCCATTACTCTTATTATTATCAACCTAACTCATATTATTAGCCATATTATGCTCATATGATCGATAGAACGACAATTACTACACTTATTACACTCACTATTATCAATCTAACTCATATTATTATTCATATTATGCTTATATGATCGATAGTACGACAATTACTATACTCATTACTCTTATTATTATCATTCTAACTCATATTATTAGACATATTATGCTTATATGATCGATAGTATGACAATTACTATACTCATTACTCTTACTATTATCAATCTAACTCATATTATTAGCCATATTGTGTTTATATGATCGATAGAACGACAAGTACTATACTTACCACTTTTATTATTATCAATCTAACTCATATTATTAGCCATATTATGGTTATATGACCGATAGAACGACAATTACTATATTTATTACTCTTATTATTATCAATCTAACTCATATTATTAGCCATATTATGCTCATATGATCGATAGAACGACAATTACTACACTTATTACACTCACTATTATCAATCTAATTCATGCTATTAATCATATTATGCTTATATGATCGATAGGACGACAATTACTATACTCATTACTCTTATTATTATCAATCTAACTCATATTATTAGCCATATTATGCTTATATGATCGATAGGACGACAATTATTATACTCATTACTCTTATTATTATCAATCTAACTCATATTATTAGCCATATTATGCTTATATGATCGATAGAACGACAATTACTATACTTATTACTCTTATTATTATCAATCTAACTCATATTATTAGCCATATTGTGTTTATATGATCGATAGAACGACAAGTACTATACTTACCACTTATATTATTATCAATCTAACTCATATTATTAGCCATATTGTGGTTATATGACCGATAGAACGACAATTACTATATTCATGACTCTTATTATTATCAATCTAACTCATATTATTAGCCATATTATGCTCATATGATCGATAGTTCGACAATTACTATACTAATTACTCTTATTATTATCAATCTAACTCATATTGTTAGCCATATTATGCTTATATGATCGGTATAACGACAAATAATATACTTATTACTCTTATTATTATCAACCTAACTCATATTATTAGCCATGTTATACTTATATGATCGATAGAACGACAATTACAATACTCATTACTCCTATTATTATCAATCTAACTCATATTATTAGCCATATTATGGTTATATGACCGATAGAACGACAATTACTATACTTATTACACTCACTACTATCAATCTAACTCATATTATTAGCCATGTTATGGTTATATGACCGATAGAACGACAATTACTATACGTATTACTCTTATTATTATCAATCAAACTCATATTATTAGCCATATTACGCTTATGTGAACGATAGAACGACAATTACTATACTTATTACTCTTATTCTTATCAATCTAACTCATATTATTAGCCATATTATGCCTTTATGATCGATAGAACGACAATTACTATACTTATTAATCTTATTATTATCAATCTAACTCATATTATTAGCCATATTATGCTTATATGATCGATAGAACGACAATTACTATACTTATTACACTCACTTTAATCAATCTAACTCATATTAATAACCATATTATGAAGATATGATCGATAGAACGACAATTACTATACTTATTACACTGACTTTAATCAATCTAACTCATATTATTAGCCCCATTATGGTTATATGACCGATAGAACGAGAATTACTATACTTATTACTCTTATTATTATCAATCTAACTCATATTATTAGCGATATTATGGTTATATGACCGATAGAACGACAATTACTATACCTATTATTCTTATTATTATCAATCTAACTCATATTATTAGCCATATTATGCTTATATGATCGATAGAACGACAATTACTATACTCATTACTCTTATTATTATCATTCTAACTCATATTATTAGACATATTATGCTTATATGATCGATAGTATGACAATTACTATACTCATTACTCTTACTATTATCAATCTAACTCATATTATTCGCCATATAGTGTTTATATGATCGATAGAACGACAAGTACTATACTTACCACTTTTATTATTATCAATCTAACTCATATTATTAGCGATATTATGGTTATATGAACGATAGAACGACAATTACTATACCTATTATTCTTATTATTATCAATCTAACTCATATTATTATCCATATTATGCTTATATGATCGATAGTACGACAATTACTATACTCATTACTCTTATTATTATCATTCTAACTCATTTTATTAGACATATTATGCTTATATGATCGATAGTATGACAATTACTATACTCATTACTCTTACTATTATCAATCTAACTCATATTATTAGCCATATTGTGTTTATATGATCGATAGAACGAGAAATACTATACTGATTACTCTTATTATTATTAATCTAACTCATATTATTAGCCATATTATGCTTATATGATCGATAGAACGACAATTACTACACTTATTACACTCACTGTTATCAATCTAACTCGTATTATTGGCTATATTATGGTTATATGACCGATAGAACGACAATTACTATACTTATTACTCTTATTATTATCAATCTAACTCATATTATTAGCCATATTATGCTTATATGATCGGTAGGACGACAATTACTATACTCATTACTCTTATTATTATCAATCTAACTCATATTATTAGCCATATTATGCTTATATGATCGATAGGCCGACAATTACTATACTTATTACTCTTATTATTATCAATCTAACTCATATTATTAGCCATATTATGCTTATATGATCGATAGGACGACAACTACTATACTCATAACTCTTATTATTATTAATCTAACTCATATTATTAGCCTTATTATGCTTATATGATGGATATAACGACAATTACTATACTTATTACACTCACTGTTATCAATCTAACTCATATTATTAGCCCCATTATGGTTATATGACCGATAGAACGAGAATTACTATACTTATTACTCTTATTATTATCAATCTAACTCATATTATTAGCGATATTATGGTTATATGACCGATAGAACGACAATTACTATACCTATTATTCTTATTATTATCAATCTAACTCATATTATTAGACATATTGTGTTTATATGATCGATAGAACGACAAGTACTATACTTACCACTTTTATTATTATCAATCTAACTCATATTATTATCCATATTATGCTTATATCATCGATAGTACGACAATTACTATACTCATTTCTCTTATTATTATCATTCTAACTCATATTATTAGACATATTATGCTTATATGATCGATAGTATGACAATTACTATACTCATTACTGTTACTATTATCAACCTAACTCATATTATTAGACATATTGTGTTTATATGATCGATAGAACGACAAGTACTATACTTACCACTTTTATTATTATCATGTTAACTGATATTATTAGCCATATTATGGTTATATGACCGATAGAACGACAATTACTATATTCATTACTCTTATTATTATCAATCTAACTCATATTATTAGCCATATTATGCTCATATGATCGATAGAACGACAATTACTACACTTATTACACTCACTACTATCAATCTAACTCATATTATTAGCCATATTATGGTTATATGACCGATAGAACGACAATTACTATACGTATTACTCTTATTATTATCAATCTAACTCATATTATTAGCCATATTACGCTTATGTGAACGATAGAACGACAATTACTATACTTATTACTCTTATTCTTATCAATCTAACTCATATTATTAGCCATATTATGCCTTTATGATCGATAGAACGACAATTACTATACTTATTAATCTTATTATTATCAATCTAACTCATATTATTAGCCATATTATGCTTATATGATCGATAGAACGACAATTACTATACTTATTACACTCACTTTAATCAATCTAACTCATATTATTAACCATATTATGAAGATATGATCGATAGAACGACAATTACTATACTTATTACACTGACTTTAATCAATCTAACTCATATTATTAACCATATTATGAAGATATGATCGATAGAACGACAATTACTATACTTATTACTCTTATTATTATCAATCTAACTCATATTATTAGCCATATTACGCTTATATGATCGATAGGACGACAATTACTATACTTATTACACTTATTCTTATCAATCTAACTCATATTATGCTTATATGATCGATAGAACGACAATTACTACACTTATTACACTCACTGTTATCAATCTAACTCATATTATTAGCCATATTATGGTTATATGACCGATAGAACGACAATTACTATGCTTATTACTCTTATTATTATCAATCTAACTCATATTATTAGCCATATTATGCTTATATGATCGATAGGACGACAATTACTATACTCATTACTCTTATTATTATCAATCTAACTCATATTATTGGCCATATTGTGTTTATATGATCGATAGAACGACAAGTACTATACTTACCACTTTTATTATTATCAATCTAACTCATATTATTATCCATATTATGCTTATATGATCGATAGTACGACAACTACTATACTCATTACTCTTATTATTATCATTCTAACTCATATTATTAGACATATTATGCTTATATGATCGATAGTATGACAATTACTATACTCATTACTCTTATTCTTATCAATCTAACTCATATTATAAGCCATATTATGCTTATATGATCGATAGAACGACAATTACTACACTTATTACACTCACTATTATCAATCTAATTCATGTTATTAACCATATTATGCAGATATGATCGATAGAACGACAAATGCTATACTGATTACTCTTATTATTATTAATCTAACTCATATTATTAGCCATATTACGCTTATATGATCGATAGAACGACAATTACTACACTTATTACACTCACTGTTATCAATCTAACTCGTATTATTAGCCATATTATGGTTATATGACCGATAGAACGACAATTACTATACTTATTACTCTTATTATTATCAATCTAACTCATATTATTAGCCATATTATGCTTATATGATCGATAGGACGACAATTACTATACTCATTACTCTTATTATTATCAATCTTACTCATATTATTAGCCATATTATCCTTATATGATCGATAGTACGACAATTACTATACCCATTACTCTTATTATTATCAACCTAACTCATATTATTAGCCATATTATGCTCATATGATCAATAGCACGACAATTACTACACTTATTACACTCACTATTATCAATCTAATTCATGTTATTAATCATATTATGCAGATATGATCGATAGAACGACAAATACTATACTGATTACTCTTATTATTATTAATCTAACTCATATTATTAGCCATATTATGCTTATATGATCGATAGAACGACAATTACTACACTTATTACACTCAGTTTAATCAATCTAACTCATATTATTAGCCATATTATGCTTATATGATCGATAGGACGACAATTACTATACTCATTACTCTTATTATTATCAATCTAACTCATATTATTAGCCATATTATGCTTATATGATCGATAGAACGACAATTACTATACTTATTACTCTTATTATTATCAATCTAACTCATATTATTATCCATATTATGCTTATATGATCGATAGTGCGACAATTACTATACTCATTACTCTTATTATTATCATTCTAACTCATATTAATAGACATATTATGCTTATATGATCGATAGAACGACAATTACTACACTTATTACACTCACTATTATCAATCTAATTCATGTTATTAATCATATTATGCAGATATGATCGATAGAACGACAAATACTATACTGATTACTCTTATTATTATTAATCTAACTCATATTATTAGCCATATTATGCTTATATGATCGATAGAACGACAATTACTACACTTATTACACTCAGTTTAATCAATCTAACTCATATTATTAACCATATTATGAAGATATGATCGATAGAACGACAGTTACTATACTGATTACTCTTATTATTATTACTCTAATTCATGTTATTAACCATATTATGCAGATATGATCGATAGAACGACAAATACTATACTGATTACTCTTGTTATTATTAATCTAACTCATATTATTTGCCATATTATGCTTATATGATCGATAGAACGACAATTACTACACTTATTACACTCACTGTTATCAATCTAACTCGTATTATTGGCCATATTATGGTTATATGACCGATAGAACGACAATTACTATACTTATTACTCTTATTATTATCAATCTAACTCATATTATTAGCCATATTATGCTTATATGATCGATAGGACTACAATTACTATACTCATTACTCTTATTATTATCAATCTAACTCATATTATTAGCCATATTATGCTTATATAATCGATAGGACGACAATTACTATACTCATTACTCTAATTATTATCAATCTAACTCATATTATTAGCCATATTATGCTTATATGATCGATAGAACGACAATTACTATACTTATTACTCTTATTATTATCAATCTAACTCATATTATTATCCATATTATGCTTATATGATCGATAGTACGACAATTACTATACTCATTACTCTTATTATTATCATTCCAACGCATATTATTAGACATATTATGCTTATATGATCGATAGTATGACAATTACTATACTCATTACTCTTACTATTATCAATCTAACTCATATTATTAGCCATATTGTGTTTATATGATCGATAGAACGACAAGTACTATACTTACCACTTTTATTATTATCAATCTAACTCATATTATTAGCGATATTATGGTTATATGAACGATAGAACGACAATTACTATATCTATTATTCTTATTATTATCAATCTAACTCATATTATTATCCATATTATGCTTATATGATCGATAGTACGACAATTACTATACTCATTACTCTTATTATTATCATTCTAACTCATTTTATTAGACATATTATGCTTATATGATCGATAGTATGACAATTACTATACTCATTACTCTTACTATTATCAATCTAACTCATATTATTAGCCATATTGTGTTTATATGATCGATAGAATGACAAGTACTATACTTACCACTTTTATTATTATCAATCTAACTCATATTATTAGCCATATTACGCTTATATGATCGATAGAACGACAATTACTATCCTTAATACACTCACTTTAATCAATCTAACTCATATTATTAACCATATTATGAAGATATGATCGATAGAACGACAATTACTATACTTATTACACTGACTTTAATCAATCTAACTCATATTATTACCCATATTATGAAGATATGATCGATAGAACGACAATTACTACACTTATTACACTCACTATTATCAATTTAATTCATGTTATTAACCATATTATGCAGATATGATCGATAGAACGACAAATACTATACTGATTACTCTTATTATTATTAATCTAACTCATATTATTAGCCATATTATGCTTATATGATCGATAGAACGACAATTACTACACTTATTACACTCACTGTTCTCAATCTAACTCATATTATTAGCCATATTATGGATATATGACCGATAGAACGACAATTACTATGCTTATTACTCTTATTGTTATCAATCTAACTTATATTATTAGCCATATTATGCTTATATGATCGATAGGACGACAATTACTATACTCATTACTCTTATTATTATCAATCTTACTCATATTATTAACCATATTATCCTTATATGATCGATAGTACGACAATTACTATACCCATTACTCTTATTATTATCAACCTAACTCATATTATTAGCCATATTATGCTCATATGATCGATAGAACGACAATTACTACACTTATTACACTCACTGTTATCAATCTAACTCATATTATTAGCCATATTATGGTTATATGACCGATAGAACGACAATTACTATGCTTATTACTCTTATTATTATCAATCTAACTCATATTATTAGCCATATTATGCTTATATGATCGATAGGACGACAATTACTATACTCATTACTCTTATTATTATCAATCTAACTCATATTATTGGCCATATTGTGTTTATATGATCGATAGAACGACAAGTACTATACTTACTACTTTTATTATTATCAATCTAACTCATATTATTATCCATATTATGCTTATATGATCGATAGTACGACAATTACTATACTCATTACTGTTATTATTATCATTCTAACTCATATTAATAGACATATTATGCTTATATGATCGATAGTATGACAATTACTATACTCATTACTCTTACTATTATCAATCTAACTCATATTATTAGCTATATTCTGTTTCTATGATCGATAGAACGACAAGTACTATACTTACCACTTTTATTATTATCAATCTAACTCATATTATTAGCCATATTGTGGTTATATGACCGATAGAACGACAATTACTATACTTATTACTCTTATTATTATCAATCTAACTCATATTATTAGCCATATTATGCTTATATGATCGATAGGACTACAATTACTATACTCATTACTCTTATTATTATCAATCTAACTCATATTATTAGCCATATTATGCTTATATAATCGATAGGACGACAATTACTATACTCATTACTCTAATTATTATCAATCTAACTCATATTATTAGCCATATTATGCTTATATGATCGATAGAACGACAATTACTATACTTATTACTCTTATTATTATCAATCTAACTCATATTATTATCCATATTATGCTTATATGATCGATAGTACGACAATTACTATACTCATTACTCTTATTATTATCATTCCAACGCATATTATTAGACATATTATGCTTATATGATCGATAGTATGACAATTACTATACTCATTACTCTTACTATTATCAATCTAACTCATATTATTAGCCATATTGTGTTTATATGATCGATAGAACGACAAGTACTATACTTACCACTTTTATTATTATCAATCTAACTCATATTATTAGCGATATTATGGTTATATGAACGATAGAACGACAATTACTATACTCATTACTGTTATTATTATCATTCTAACTCATATTAATAGACATATTATGCTTATATGATCGATAGTATGACAATTACTATACTCATTACTCTTACTATTATCAATCTAACTCATATTATTAGCTATATTCTGTTTCTATGATCGATAGAACGACAAGTACTATACTTACCACTTTTATTATTATCAATCTAACTCATATTATTAGCCATATTGTGGTTATATGACCGATAGAACGACAATTACTATACTTATTACTCTTATTATTATCAATCTAACTCATATTATTAGCCATATTATGCTTATATGATCGATAGGACTACAATTACTATACTCATTACTCTTATTATTATCAATCTAACTCATATTATTAGCCATATTATGCTTATATAATCGATAGGACGACAATTACTATACTCATTACTCTAATTATTATCAATCTAACTCATATTATTAGCCATATTATGCTTATATGATCGATAGAACGACAATTACTATACTTATTACTCTTATTATTATCAATCTAACTCATATTATTATCCATATTATGCTTATATGATCGATAGTACGACAATTACTATACTCATTACTCTTATTATTATCATTCCAACGCATATTATTAGACATATTATGCTTATATGATCGATAGTATGACAATTACTATACTCATTACTCTTACTATTATCAATCTAACTCATATTATTAGCCATATTGTGTTTATATGATCGATAGAACGACAAGTACTATACTTACCACTTTTATTATTATCAATCTAACTCATATTATTAGCGATATTATGGTTATATGAACGATAGAACGACAATTACTATATCTATTATTCTTATTATTATCAATCTAACTCATATTATTATCCATATTATGCTTATATGATCGATAGTACGACAATTACTATACTCATTACTCTTATTATTATCATTCTAACTCATTTTATTAGACATATTATGCTTATATGATCGATAGTATGACAATTACTATACTCATTACTCTTACTATTATCAATCTAACTCATATTATTAGCCATATTGTGTTTATATGATCGATAGAATGACAAGTACTATACTTACCACTTTTATTATTATCAATCTAACTCATATTATTAGCCATATTACGCTTATATGATCGATAGAACGACAATTACTATCCTTATTACACTCACTTTAATCAATCTAACTCATATTATTAACCATATTATGAAGATATGATCGATAGAACGACAATTACTATACTTATTACACTGACTTTAATCAATCTAACTCATATTATTACCCATATTATGAAGATATGATCGATAGAACGACAATTACTACACTTATTACACTCACTATTATCAATTTAATTCATGTTATTAACCATATTATGCAGATATGATCGATAGAACGACAAATACTATACTGATTACTCTTATTATTATTAATCTAACTCATATTATTAGCCATATTATGCTTATATGATCGATAGAACGACAATTACTACACTTATTACACTCACTGTTCTCAATCTAACTCATATTATTAGCCATATTATGGATATATGACCGATAGAACGACAATTACTATGCTTATTACTCTTATTGTTATCAATCTAACTTATATTATTAGCCATATTATGCTTATATGATCGATAGGACGACAATTACTATACTCATTACTCTTATTATTATCAATCTTACTCATATTATTAACCATATTATCCTTATATGATCGATAGTACGACAATTACTATACCCATTACTCTTATTATTATCAACCTAACTCATATTATTAGCCATATTATGCTCATATGATCGATAGAACGACAATTACTACACTTATTACACTCACTGTTATCAATCTAACTCATATTATTAGCCATATTATGGTTATATGACCGATAGAACGACAATTACTATGCTTATTACTCTTATTATTATCAATCTAACTCATATTATTAGCCATATTATGCTTATATGATCGATAGGACGACAATTACTATACTCATTACTCTTATTATTATCAATCTAACTCATATTATTGGCCATATTGTGTTTATATGATCGATAGAACGACAAGTACTATACTTACTACTTTTATTATTATCAATCTAACTCATATTATTATCCATATTATGCTTATATGATCGATAGTACGACAATTACTATACTCATTACTGTTATTATTATCATTCTAACTCATATTAATAGACATATTATGCTTATATGATCGATAGTATGACAATTACTATACTCATTACTCTTACTATTATCAATCTAACTCATATTATTAGCTATATTCTGTTTCTATGATCGATAGAACGACAAGTACTATACTTACCACTTTTATTATTATCAATCTAACTCATATTATTAGCCATATTGTGGTTATATGACCGATAGAACGACAATTACTATATTTATTACTCTTATTATTATCAATCTAACTCATATTATTAGCCATATTATGCTCATATGATCGATAGTTCGACAATTACTATACTAATTACTCTTATTATTACCAATCTAACTCATATTATTAACCATATTATGAAGATATGATCGATAGAACGACAATTACTATACTTATTACTCTTATTGTTATCAATCTAACTCATATTGTTAGCCATATTATGCTTATATGATCGGTATAACGACAAATAATATACTTATTACTCTTATTATTATCAACCTAACTCATATTATTAGCCATATTATGCTTATATGATCGATGGAACGACAATTACTACACTTATTACACTCACTGTTATCAATCTAACTCGTATTATTAGCCATATTATGGTTATATGACCGATAGAACGACAATTACTATACTTATTACTCTTATTATTATCAATCTAACTCATATTATTAGCCATATTATGCTTATATGATCGATAGGACGACAATTACTATACTCATTACTCTTATTATTATCAATCTAACTCATATTATTAGCCATATTATGCTCATATGATCGATAGAACGACAATTACTACACTTATTACACCCACTATTATCAATCTAATTCATGTTATTAACCATATTATGCAGATATGATCGATAGAACGACACATACTATACTGATTACTCTTATTATTATTAATCTAACTCATATTATTAGCCATATTATGCTTATATGATCGATAGAACGACAATTACTACACTTATTACACTCACTGTTATCAATCTAACTCATATTATTAGCCATATTATGGTTATATGACCGATAGAACGACAATTACTATGCTTATTACTCTTATTATTATCAATCTAACTCATATTATTAGCCATATTATGCTTATATGATCGATAGGACGACAATTACTATACCCATTACTCTTATTATTATCAACCTAACTCATATTATTAGCCATATTATGCTCATATGATCGATAGAACGACAATTACTACACTTATTACACTCACTATTATCAATCTAACTCATATTATTATCCATATTATGCTTATATGATCGATAGTACGACAATTACTATACTCATTACTCTTATGATTATCATTCTAACTCATATTATTAGACATATTATGCTTATATGATCGATAGTATGACAATTACTATACTCATTACTCTTGCTATTATCAATCTAACTCATATTATTAGCCATATTGTGTTTATATGATCGATAGAACGACAAGTACTATACTTACCACTTTTATTATTATCAATCTAACTCATATTATTAGCCATATTATGGTTATATGACCGATAGAACGACAATTACTATATTTATTACTCTTATTATTATCAATCTAACTCATATTATTAGCCATATTATGCTTATATGATCGATAGAACGACAATTACTACACTTATTACACTCACTGTTATCAATCTAACTCGTATTATTGGCCATATTATGGTTATATGACCGATAGAACGACAATTACTATACTTATTACTCTTATTATTATCAATCTAACTCATATTATTAGCCATATTATGCTTATATGATCGATAGGACGACAATTACTATACTCATTACTCTTATTATTATCAATCTAACTCATATTATTAGCCATGTTATCCTTATATGATCGATAGTATGACAATTACTATACTCATTACTCTTGCTATTATCAATCTAACTCATATTATTAGCCATATTGTGTTTATATGATCGATAGAACGACAAGTACTATACTTACCACTTTTATTATTATCAATCTAACTCATATTATTAGCCATATTATGGTTATATGACCGATAGAACGACAATTACTATATTTATTACTCTTATTATTATCAATCTAACTCATATTATTAGCCATATTATGCTTATATGATCGATAGAACGACAATTACTACACTTATTACACTCACTGTTATCAATCTAACTCGTATTATTGGCCATATTATGGTTATATGACCGATAGAACGACAATTACTATACTTATTACTCTTATTATTATCAATCTAACTCATATTATTAGCCATATTATGCTTATATGATCGATAGGACGACAATTACTATACTCATTACTCTTATTATTATCAATCTAACTCATATTATTAGCCATGTTATCCTTATATGATCGATAGTACGACAATTACTATACCCATTACTCTTATTATTATCAACCTAACTCATATTATTAGCCATATTATGCTCATATGATCGATAGAACGACAATTACTACACTTATTACACTCACTATTATCAATCTAACTCATATTATTATCCATATTATGCTTATATGATCGATAGTACGACAATTACTATACTCATTACTCTTATTATTATCATTCTAACTCATATTATTAGCCATATTGTGTTTATATGATCGATAGAACGACAAGTACTATACTTACCACTTTTATTATTATCAATCTAACTCATATTATTAGCCATATTATGGTTATATCACCGATAGAACGACAATTACTATATTTATTACTCTTATTATTATCAATCTAACTCATATTATTAGCCATATTATGCTCATATGATCGATAGAACGACAATTACTACACTTATTACACTCACTATTATCAATCTAATTCATGTTATTAATCATATTATGCAGATATGATCGATAGAACGACAAATACTATACTGATTACTCTTATTATTATTAATCTAACTCATATTATTAGCCATATTATGCTTATATGATCGATAGAACGACAATTACTACACTTATTACACGCAGTTTAATCAATCTAACTCATATTATAAACCATATTATGAAGATATGATCGATAGAACGACAGTTACTATACTGATTACTCTTATTATTATTACTCTAATTCATGTTATTAACCATATTATGCAGATATGATCGATAGAACGACAAATACTATACTGATTACTCTTATTATTATTAATCTAACTCATATTATTAGCCATATTATGCTTATATGATCGATAGAACGACAATTACTAAACTTATTACACTCACTGTTATCAATCTAACTCGTATTATTGGCCATATTATGGTTATATGACCGATAGAACGACAATTACTATGCTTATTACTCTTATTGTTTTCAATCTAACTCATATTATTAGCCATATTATGCTTATATGATCGATAGGACGACAATTACTATACTCATTACTCTTATTATTATCAATCTAACTCATATTATTAACCATATTATCCTTATATGATCGATAGTACGACAATTACTATACCCATTACTCTTATTATTATCAACCTAACTCATATTATTAGCCATATTATGCTCATATGATCGATAGAACGACAATTACTACACTTATTACACTCACTATTATCAATCTAATTCATGTTATTAATCATATTATGCAGATATGATCGATAGAACGACAAATACTATACTGATTACTCTTATTATTATTAATCTAACTCATATTATGCTTATATGATCGATAGAACGACAATTACTACACTTATTACACTCACTGTTATCAATCTAACTCATATTATTAGCCATATTATGGTTATATGACCGATAGAACGACAATTACTATGCTTATTACTCTTATTATTATCAATCTAACTCATATTATTAGCCATATTATGCTTATATGATCGATAGGACGACAATTACTATACCCATTACTCTTATTATTATCAACCTAACTCATATTATTAGCCATATTATGCTCATATGATCGATAGAACGACAATTACTACACTTATTACACTCACTATTATCAATCTAACTCATATTATTATCCATATTATGCTTATATGATCGATAGTACGACAATTACTATACTCATTACTCTTATTATTATCATTCTAACTCATATTATTAGACATATTATGCTTATATGATCGATAGTATGACAATTACTATACTCAATACTCTTGCTATTATCAATCTAACTCATATTATTAGCCATATTGTGTTTATATGATCGATAGAACGACAAGTACTATACTTACCACTTTTATTATTATCAATCTAACTCATATTATTAGCCATATTATGGTTATATGACCGATAGAACGACAATTACTATATTTATTACTCTTATTATTATCAATCTAACTCATATTATTAGCCATATTATGCTCATATGATCGATAGAACGACAATAACTACACTTATTACACTCACTATTATCAATCTAATTCATGTTATTAATCATATTATGCAGATATGATCGATAGAACGACAAATACTATACTGATTACTCTTATTTTTATTAATCTAACTCATATTATTAGCCATATTATGCTTATATGATCGATAGAACGACAATTACTACACTTATTACACTCACTGTTATCAATCTAACTCGTATTATTGGCCATATTATGGTTATATGACCGATAGAACGACAATTACTATACTTATTACTCTTATTATTATCAATCTAACTCATATTATTAGCCATATTATGCTTATATGATCGATAGGACGACAATTACTATACTCATTACTCTTATTATTATCAATCTAACTCATATTATTGGCCATATTGTGTTTATATGATCGATAGAACGACAAGTGCTATACTTACCACTTTTATTATTATCAATCTAACTCATATTATTATCCATATTATGCTTATATGATCGATAGTACGACAATTACTATACTCATTACTCTTATTATTATCATTCTAACTCATATTAATAGACATATTATGCTTATATGATCGATAGTATGACAATTACTATACTCATTACTCTTGCTATTATCAATCTAACTCATATTATTAGCCATATTGTGTTTATATGATCGATAGAACGACAAGTACTATACTTACCACTTTTATTATTATCAATCTAACTCATATTATTAGCCATATTATGGTTATATGACCGATAGAACGACAATTACTATATTTATTACTCTTATTATTATCAATCTAACTCATATTATTAGCCATATTATGCTTATATGATCGATAGAACGACAATTACTACACTTATTACACTCACTGTTATCAATCTAACTCGTATTATTGGCCATATTATGGTTATATGACCGATAGAACGACAATTACTATACTTATTACTCTTATTATTATCAATCTAACTCATATTATTAGCCATATTATGCTTATATGATCGATAGGACGACAATTACTATACTCATTACTCTTATTATTATCAATCTAACTCATATTATTAGCCATGTTATCCTTATATGATCGATAGTACGACAATTACTATACCCATTACTCTTATTATTATCAACCTAACTCATATTATTAGCCATATTATGCTCATATGATCGATAGAACGACAATTACTACACTTATTACACTCACTATTATCAATCTAACTCATATTATTATCCATATTATGCTTATATGATCGATAGTACGACAATTACTATACTCATTACTCTTATTATTATCATTCTAACTCATATTATTAGCCATATTGTGTTTATATGATCGATAGAACGACAAGTACTATACTTACCACTTTTATTATTATCAATCTAACTCATATTATTAGCCATATTATGGTTATATCACCGATAGAACGACAATTACTATATTTATTACTCTTATTATTATCAATCTAACTCATATTATTAGCCATATTATGCTCATATGATCGATAGAACGACAATTACTACACTTATTACACTCACTATTATCAATCTAATTCATGTTATTAATCATATTATGCAGATATGATCGATAGAACGACAAATACTATACTGATTACTCTTATTATTATTAATCTAACTCATATTATTAGCCATATTATGCTTATATGATCGATAGAACGACAATTACTACACTTATTACACGCAGTTTAATCAATCTAACTCATATTATAAACCATATTATGAAGATATGATCGATAGAACGACAGTTACTATACTGATTACTCTTATTATTATTACTCTAATTCATGTTATTAACCATATTATGCAGATATGATCGATAGAACGACAAATACTATACTGATTACTCTTATTATTATTAATCTAACTCATATTATTAGCCATATTATGCTTATATGATCGATAGAACGACAATTACTAAACTTATTACACTCACTGTTATCAATCTAACTCGTATTATTGGCCATATTATGGTTATATGACCGATAGAACGACAATTACTATGCTTATTACTCTTATTGTTTTCAATCTAACTCATATTATTAGCCATATTATGCTTATATGATCGATAGGACGACAATTACTATACTCATTACTCTTATTATTATCAATCTAACTCATATTATTAACCATATTATCCTTATATGATCGATAGTACGACAATTACTATACCCATTACTCTTATTATTATCAACCTAACTCATATTATTAGCCATATTATGCTCATATGATCGATAGAACGACAATTACTACACTTATTACACTCACTATTATCAATCTAATTCATGTTATTAATCATATTATGCAGATATGATCGATAGAACGACAAATACTATACTGATTACTCTTATTATTATTAATCTAACTCATATTATGCTTATATGATCGATAGAACGACAATTACTACACTTATTACACTCACTGTTATCAATCTAACTCATATTATTAGCCATATTATGGTTATATGACCGATAGAACGACAATTACTATGCTTATTACTCTTATTATTATCAATCTAACTCATATTATTAGCCATATTATGCTTATATGATCGATAGGACGACAATTACTATACCCATTACTCTTATTATTATCAACCTAACTCATATTATTAGCCATATTATGCTCATATGATCGATAGAACGACAATTACTACACTTATTACACTCACTATTATCAATCTAACTCATATTATTATCCATATTATGCTTATATGATCGATAGTACGACAATTACTATACTCATTACTCTTATTATTATCATTCTAACTCATATTATTAGACATATTATGCTTATATGATCGATAGTATGACAATTACTATACTCAATACTCTTGCTATTATCAATCTAACTCATATTATTAGCCATATTGTGTTTATATGATCGATAGAACGACAAGTACTATACTTACCACTTTTATTATTATCAATCTAACTCATATTATTAGCCATATTATGGTTATATGACCGATAGAACGACAATTACTATATTTATTACTCTTATTATTATCAATCTAACTCATATTATTAGCCATATTATGCTCATATGATCGATAGAACGACAATAACTACACTTATTACACTCACTATTATCAATCTAATTCATGTTATTAATCATATTATGCAGATATGATCGATAGAACGACAAATACTATACTGATTACTCTTATTTTTATTAATCTAACTCATATTATTAGCCATATTATGCTTATATGATCGATAGAACGACAATTACTACACTTATTACACTCACTGTTATCAATCTAACTCGTATTATTGGCCATATTATGGTTATATGACCGATAGAACGACAATTACTATACTTATTACTCTTATTATTATCAATCTAACTCATATTATTAGCCATATTATGCTTATATGATCGATAGGACGACAATTACTATACTCATTACTCTTATTATTATCAATCTAACTCATATTATTGGCCATATTGTGTTTATATGATCGATAGAACGACAAGTGCTATACTTACCACTTTTATTATTATCAATCTAACTCATATTATTATCCATATTATGCTTATATGATCGATAGTACGACAATTACTATACTCATTACTCTTATTATTATCATTCTAACTCATATTAATAGACATATTATGCTTATATGATCGATAGTATGACAATTACTATACTCATTACTCTTACTATTATCAATCTAACTCATATTATTAGCCATATTCTGTTTATATGATCGATAGAACGACAAGTACTATACTTACCACTTTTATTATTATCAATCTAACTCATATTATTAGCCATATTACGCTTATATGATCGATAGAACGACAATTACTATCCTTATTACACTCACTTTAATCAATCTAACTCATATTATTAACCATATTATGAAGATATGATCGATAGAACGACAATTACTATACTTATTACACTGACTTTAATCAATCTAACTCATATTATTACCCATATTATGAAGATATGATCGATAGAACGACAATTACTACACTTATTACACTCACTATTATCAATTTAATTCATGTTATTAACCATATTATGCAGATATGATCGATAGAACGACAAATACTATACTGATTACTCTTATTATTATTAATCTAACTCATATTATTAGCCATATTATGCTTATATGATCGATAGAACGACAATTACTACACTTATTACACTCACTGTTCTCAATCTAACTCATATTATTAGCCATATTATGGATATATGACCGATAGAACGACAATTACTATGCTTATTACTCTTATTGTTATCAATCTAACTTATATTATTAGCCATATTATGCTTATATGATCGATAGGACGACAATTACTATACTCATTACTCTTATTATTATCAATCTTACTCATATTATTAACCATATTATCCTTATATGATCGATAGTACGACAATTACTATACCCATTACTCTTATTATTATCAACCTAACTCATATTATTAGCCATATTATGCTCATATGATCGATAGAACGACAATTACTACACTTATTACACTCACTGTTATCAATCTAACTCATATTATTAGCCATATTATGCTCATATGATCGATAGTTCGACAATTACTATACTAATTACTCTTATTATTACCAATCTAACTCATATTATTAACCATATTATGAAGATATGATCGATAGAACGACAATTACTATACTTATTACTCTTATTGTTATCAATCTAACTCATATTGTTAGCCATATTATGCTTATATGATCGGTATAACGACAAATAATATACTTATTACTCTTATTATTATCAACCTAACTCATATTATTAGCCATATTATGCTTATATGATCGATGGAACGACAATTACTACACTTATTACACTCACTGTTATCAATCTAACTCGTATTATTAGCCATATTATGGTTATATGACCGATAGAACGACAATTACTATACTTATTACTCTTATTATTATCAACCTAACTCATATTATTAGCCATATTATGCTCATATGATCGATAGAACGACAATTACTACACTTATTACACTCACTGTTATCAATCTAACTCATATTATTAGCCATATTATGCTCATATGATCGATAGTTCGACAATTACTATACTAATTACTCTTATTATTACCAATCTAACTCATATTATTAACCATATTATGAAGATATGATCGATAGAACGACAATTACTATACTTATTACTCTTATTGTTATCAATCTAACTCATATTGTTAGCCATATTATGCTTAT
Organism: Megachile rotundata; assembly: GCF_050947335.1. NCBI lineage: Eukaryota > Metazoa > Arthropoda > Insecta > Hymenoptera > Megachilidae > Megachile > Megachile rotundata. The sequence continues at coordinate 38,217 of NW_027474128.1, read as the reverse complement.
ATGATCGGTATAACGACAAATAATATACTTATTACTCTTATTATTATCAACCTAACTCATATTATTAGCCATATTATGCTTATATGATCGATGGAACGACAATTACTACACTTATTACACTCACTGTTATCAATCTAACTCGTATTATTAGCCATATTATGGTTATATGACCGATAGAACGACAATTACTATACTTATTACTCTTATTATTATCAATCTAACTCATATTATTAGCCATATTATGCTTATATGATCGATAGGACGACAATTACTATACTCATTACTCTTATTATTATCAATCTAACTCATATTATTAGCCATATTATGCTCATATGATCGATAGAACGACAATTACTACACTTATTACACCCACTATTATCAATCTAATTCATGTTATTAACCATATTATGCAGATATGATCGATAGAACGACAAATACTATACTGATTACTCTTATTATTATTAATCTAACTCATATTATTAGCCATATTATGCTTATATGATCGATAGAACGACAATTACTACACTTATTACACTCACTGTTATCAATCTAACTCATATTATTAGCCATATTATGGTTATATGACCGATAGAACGACAATTACTATGCTTATTACTCTTATTATTATCAATCTAACTCATATTATTAGCCATATTATGCTTATATGATCGATAGGACGACAATTACTATACTCATTACTCTTGCTATTATCAATCTAACTCATATTATTAGCCATATTGTGTTTATATGATCGATAGAACGACAAGTACTATACTTACCACTTTTATTATTATCAATCTAACTCATATTATTAGCCATATTATGGTTATATGACCGATAGAACGACAATTACTATATTTATTACTCTTATTATTATCAATCTAACTCATATTATTAGCCATATTATGCTTATATGATCGATAGAACGACAATTACTACACTTATTACACTCACTGTTATCAATCTAACTCGTATTATTGGCCATATTATGGTTATATGACCGATAGAACGACAATTACTATACTTATTACTCTTATTATTATCAATCTAACTCATATTATTAGCCATATTATGCTTATATGATCGATAGGACGACAATTACTATACTCATTACTCTTATTATTATCAATCTAACTCATATTATTAGCCATGTTATCCTTATATGATCGATAGTACGACAATTACTATACCCATTACTCTTATTATTATCAACCTAACTCATATTATTAGCCATATTATGCTCATATGATCGATAGAACGACAATTACTACACTTATTACACTCACTATTATCAATCTAACTCATATTATTATCCATATTATGCTTATATGATCGATAGTACGACAATTACTATACTCATTACTCTTATTATTATCATTCTAACTCATATTATTAGCCATATTGTGTTTATATGATCGATAGAACGACAAGTACTATACTTACCACTTTTATTATTATCAATCTAACTCATATTATTAGCCATATTATGGTTATATCACCGATAGAACGACAATTACTATATTTATTACTCTTATTATTATCAATCTAACTCATATTATTAGCCATATTATGCTCATATGATCGATAGAACGACAATTACTACACTTATTACACTCACTATTATCAATCTAATTCATGTTATTAATCATATTATGCAGATATGATCGATAGAACGACAAATACTATACTGATTACTCTTATTATTATTAATCTAACTCATATTATTAGCCATATTATGCTTATATGATCGATAGAACGACAATTACTACACTTATTACACGCAGTTTAATCAATCTAACTCATATTATAAACCATATTATGAAGATATGATCGATAGAACGACAGTTACTATACTGATTACTCTTATTATTATTACTCTAATTCATGTTATTAACCATATTATGCAGATATGATCGATAGAACGACAAATACTATACTGATTACTCTTATTATTATTAATCTAACTCATATTATTAGCCATATTATGCTTATATGATCGATAGAACGACAATTACTAAACTTATTACACTCACTGTTATCAATCTAACTCGTATTATTGGCCATATTATGGTTATATGACCGATAGAACGACAATTACTATGCTTATTACTCTTATTGTTTTCAATCTAACTCATATTATTAGCCATATTATGCTTATATGATCGATAGGACGACAATTACTATACTCATTACTCTTATTATTATCAATCTAACTCATATTATTAACCATATTATCCTTATATGATCGATAGTACGACAATTACTATACCCATTACTCTTATTATTATCAACCTAACTCATATTATTAGCCATATTATGCTCATATGATCGATAGAACGACAATTACTACACTTATTACACTCACTATTATCAATCTAATTCATGTTATTAATCATATTATGCAGATATGATCGATAGAACGACAAATACTATACTGATTACTCTTATTATTATTAATCTAACTCATATTATGCTTATATGATCGATAGAACGACAATTACTACACTTATTACACTCACTGTTATCAATCTAACTCATATTATTAGCCATATTATGGTTATATGACCGATAGAACGACAATTACTATGCTTATTACTCTTATTATTATCAATCTAACTCATATTATTAGCCATATTATGCTTATATGATCGATAGGACGACAATTACTATACCCATTACTCTTATTATTATCAACCTAACTCATATTATTAGCCATATTATGCTCATATGATCGATAGAACGACAATTACTACACTTATTACACTCACTATTATCAATCTAACTCATATTATTATCCATATTATGCTTATATGATCGATAGTACGACAATTACTATACTCATTACTCTTATTATTATCATTCTAACTCATATTATTAGACATATTATGCTTATATGATCGATAGTATGACAATTACTATACTCAATACTCTTGCTATTATCAATCTAACTCATATTATTAGCCATATTGTGTTTATATGATCGATAGAACGACAAGTACTATACTTACCACTTTTATTATTATCAATCTAACTCATATTATTAGCCATATTATGGTTATATGACCGATAGAACGACAATTACTATATTTATTACTCTTATTATTATCAATCTAACTCATATTATTAGCCATATTATGCTCATATGATCGATAGAACGACAATAACTACACTTATTACACTCACTATTATCAATCTAATTCATGTTATTAATCATATTATGCAGATATGATCGATAGAACGACAAATACTATACTGATTACTCTTATTTTTATTAATCTAACTCATATTATTAGCCATATTATGCTTATATGATCGATAGAACGACAATTACTACACTTATTACACTCACTGTTATCAATCTAACTCGTATTATTGGCCATATTATGGTTATATGACCGATAGAACGACAATTACTATACTTATTACTCTTATTATTATCAATCTAACTCATATTATTAGCCATATTATGCTTATATGATCGATAGGACGACAATTACTATACTCATTACTCTTATTATTATCAATCTAACTCATATTATTGGCCATATTGTGTTTATATGATCGATAGAACGACAAGTACTATACTTACCACTTTTATTATTATCAATCTAACTCATATTATTATCCATATTATGCTTATATGATCGATAGTACGACAATTACTATACTCATTACTCTTATTATTATCATTCTAACTCATATTAATAGACATATTATGCTTATATGATCGATAGTATGACAATTACTATACTCATTACTCTTACTATTATCAATCTAACTCATATTATTAGCCATATTCTGTTTATATGATCGATAGAACGACAAGTACTATACTTACCACTTTTATTATTATCAATCTAACTCATATTATTAGCCATATTGTGGTTATATGACCGATAGAACGACAATTACTATATTTATTACTCTTATTATTATCAATCTAACTCATATTATTAGCCATATTATGCTCATATGATCGATAGTTCGACAATTACTATACTAATTACTCTTATTATTACCAATCTAACTCATATTATTAACCATATTATGAAGATATGATCGATAGAACGACAATTACTATACTTATTACTCTTATTGTTATCAATCTAACTCATATTGTTAGCCATATTATGCTTATATGATCGGTATAACGACAAATAATATACTTATTACTCTTATTATTATCAACCTAACTCATATTATTAGCCATATTATGCTTATATGATCGATGGAACGACAATTACTACACTTATTACACTCACTGTTATCAATCTAACTCGTATTATTAGCCATATTATGGTTATATGACCGATAGAACGACAATTACTATACTTATTACTCTTATTATTATCATTCTAACTCATTTTATTAGACATATTATGCTTATATGATCGATAGTATGACAATTACTATACTCATTACTCTTACTATTATCAATCTAACTCATATTATTAGCCATATTGTGTTTATATGATCGATAGAACGACAAATACTATACTGATTACTCTTATTATTATTAATCTAACTCATATTATTAGCCATATTATGCTTATATGATCGATAGAACGACAATTACTAAACTTATTACACTCACTGTTATCAATCTAACTCGTATTATTGGCCATATTATGGTTATATGACCGATAGAACGACAATTACTATGCTTATTACTCTTATTGTTATCAATCTAACTCATATTATTAGCCATATTATGCTTATATGATCGATAGGACGACAATTACTATACTCATTACTCTTATTATTATCAATCTAACTCATATTATTAACCATATTATCCTTATATGATCGATAGTACGACAATTACTATACCCATAACTCTTATTATTATCAACCTAACTCATATTATTAACCATATTATGCTTATATGATCGATAGGACGACAACTACTATACTCATAACTCTTATTATTATCAATCTAACTCATATTATTAGCCTTATTATGCTTATATGATGGATATAACGACAATTACTATACTTATTACACTCACTGTTATCAATCTAATTCATGTTATTAATCATATTATGCAGATATGATCGATAGAACGACAAATACTATACTGATTACTCTTATTATTATTAATCTAACTCATATTATTAGCCATATTATGCTTATATGATCGATAGAACGACAATTACTACACTTATTACACTCACTGTTATCAATCTAACTCATATTATTAGCCATATTATGCTCATATGATCGATAGTTCGACAATTACTATACTAATTACTCTTATTATTACCAATCTAACTCATATTATTAACCATATTATGAAGATATGATCGATAGAACGACAATTACTATACTTATTACTCTTATTGTTATCAATCTAACTCATATTGTTAGCCATATTATGCTTATATGATCGGTATAACGACAAATAATATACTTATTACTCTTATTATTATCAACCTAACTCATATTATTAGCCATATTATGCTTATATGATCGATGGAACGACAATTACTACACTTATTACACTCACTGTTATCAATCTAACTCGTATTATTAGCCATATTATGGTTATATGACCGATAGAACGACAATTACTATACTTATTACTCTTATTATTATCAATCTAACTCATATTATTAGCCATATTATGCTTATATGATCGATAGGACGACAATTACTATACTCATTACTCTTATTATTATCAATCTAACTCATATTATTAGCCATATTATGCTCATATGATCGATAGAACGACAATTACTACACTTATTACACCCACTATTATCAATCTAATTCATGTTATTAACCATATTATGCAGATATGATCGATAGAACGACAAATACTATACTGATTACTCTTATTATTATTAATCTAACTCATATTATTAGCCATATTATGCTTATATGATCGATAGAACGACAATTACTACACTTATTACACTCACTGTTATCAATCTAACTCATATTATTAGCCATATTATGGTTATATGACCGATAGAACGACAATTACTATGCTTATTACTCTTATTATTATCAATCTAACTCATATTATTAGCCATATTATGCTTATATGATCGATAGGACGACAATTACTATACTCATTACTCTTGCTATTATCAATCTAACTCATATTATTAGCCATATTGTGTTTATATGATCGATAGAACGACAAGTACTATACTTACCACTTTTATTATTATCAATCTAACTCATATTATTAGCCATATTATGGTTATATGACCGATAGAACGACAATTACTATATTTATTACTCTTATTATTATCAATCTAACTCATATTATTAGCCATATTATGCTTATATGATCGATAGAACGACAATTACTACACTTATTACACTCACTGTTATCAATCTAACTCGTATTATTGGCCATATTATGGTTATATGACCGATAGAACGACAATTACTATACTTATTACTCTTATTATTATCAATCTAACTCATATTATTAGCCATATTATGCTTATATGATCGATAGGACGACAATTACTATACTCATTACTCTTATTATTATCAATCTAACTCATATTATTAGCCATGTTATCCTTATATGATCGATAGTACGACAATTACTATACCCATTACTCTTATTATTATCAACCTAACTCATATTATTAGCCATATTATGCTCATATGATCGATAGAACGACAATTACTACACTTATTACACTCACTATTATCAATCTAACTCATATTATTATCCATATTATGCTTATATGATCGATAGTACGACAATTACTATACTCATTACTCTTATTATTATCATTCTAACTCATATTATTAGCCATATTGTGTTTATATGATCGATAGAACGACAAGTACTATACTTACCACTTTTATTATTATCAATCTAACTCATATTATTAGCCATATTATGGTTATATCACCGATAGAACGACAATTACTATATTTATTACTCTTATTATTATCAATCTAACTCATATTATTAGCCATATTATGCTCATATGATCGATAGAACGACAATTACTACACTTATTACACTCACTATTATCAATCTAATTCATGTTATTAATCATATTATGCAGATATGATCGATAGAACGACAAATACTATACTGATTACTCTTATTATTATTAATCTAACTCATATTATTAGCCATATTATGCTTATATGATCGATAGAACGACAATTACTACACTTATTACACGCAGTTTAATCAATCTAACTCATATTATAAACCATATTATGAAGATATGATCGATAGAACGACAGTTACTATACTGATTACTCTTATTATTATTACTCTAATTCATGTTATTAACCATATTATGCAGATATGATCGATAGAACGACAAATACTATACTGATTACTCTTATTATTATTAATCTAACTCATATTATTAGCCATATTATGCTTATATGATCGATAGAACGACAATTACTAAACTTATTACACTCACTGTTATCAATCTAACTCGTATTATTGGCCATATTATGGTTATATGACCGATAGAACGACAATTACTATGCTTATTACTCTTATTGTTTTCAATCTAACTCATATTATTAGCCATATTATGCTTATATGATCGATAGGACGACAATTACTATACTCATTACTCTTATTATTATCAATCTAACTCATATTATTAACCATATTATCCTTATATGATCGATAGTACGACAATTACTATACCCATTACTCTTATTATTATCAACCTAACTCATATTATTAGCCATATTATGCTCATATGATCGATAGAACGACAATTACTACACTTATTACACTCACTATTATCAATCTAATTCATGTTATTAATCATATTATGCAGATATGATCGATAGAACGACAAATACTATACTGATTACTCTTATTATTATTAATCTAACTCATATTATGCTTATATGATCGATAGAACGACAATTACTACACTTATTACACTCACTGTTATCAATCTAACTCATATTATTAGCCATATTATGGTTATATGACCGATAGAACGACAATTACTATGCTTATTACTCTTATTATTATCAATCTAACTCATATTATTAGCCATATTATGCTTATATGATCGATAGGACGACAATTACTATACCCATTACTCTTATTATTATCAACCTAACTCATATTATTAGCCATATTATGCTCATATGATCGATAGAACGACAATTACTACACTTATTACACTCACTATTATCAATCTAACTCATATTATTATCCATATTATGCTTATATGATCGATAGTACGACAATTACTATACTCATTACTCTTATTATTATCATTCTAACTCATATTATTAGACATATTATGCTTATATGATCGATAGTATGACAATTACTATACTCAATACTCTTGCTATTATCAATCTAACTCATATTATTAGCCATATTGTGTTTATATGATCGATAGAACGACAAGTACTATACTTACCACTTTTATTATTATCAATCTAACTCATATTATTAGCCATATTATGGTTATATGACCGATAGAACGACAATTACTATATTTATTACTCTTATTATTATCAATCTAACTCATATTATTAGCCATATTATGCTCATATGATCGATAGAACGACAATAACTACACTTATTACACTCACTATTATCAATCTAATTCATGTTATTAATCATATTATGCAGATATGATCGATAGAACGACAAATACTATACTGATTACTCTTATTTTTATTAATCTAACTCATATTATTAGCCATATTATGCTTATATGATCGATAGAACGACAATTACTACACTTATTACACTCACTGTTATCAATCTAACTCGTATTATTGGCCATATTATGGTTATATGACCGATAGAACGACAATTACTATACTTATTACTCTTATTATTATCAATCTAACTCATATTATTAGCCATATTATGCTTATATGATCGATAGGACGACAATTACTATACTCATTACTCTTATTATTATCAATCTAACTCATATTATTGGCCATATTGTGTTTATATGATCGATAGAACGACAAGTACTATACTTACCACTTTTATTATTATCAATCTAACTCATATTATTATCCATATTATGCTTATATGATCGATAGTACGACAATTACTATACTCATTACTCTTATTATTATCATTCTAACTCATATTAATAGACATATTATGCTTATATGATCGATAGTATGACAATTACTATACTCATTACTCTTACTATTATCAATCTAACTCATATTATTAGCCATATTCTGTTTATATGATCGATAGAACGACAAGTACTATACTTACCACTTTTATTATTATCAATCTAACTCATATTATTAGCCATATTGTGGTTATATGACCGATAGAACGACAATTACTATATTTATTACTCTTATTATTATCAATCTAACTCATATTATTAGCCATATTATGCTCATATGATCGATAGTTCGACAATTACTATACTAATTACTCTTATTATTACCAATCTAACTCATATTATTAACCATATTATGAAGATATGATCGATAGAACGACAATTACTATACTTATTACTCTTATTGTTATCAATCTAACTCATATTGTTAGCCATATTATGCTTATATGATCGGTATAACGACAAATAATATACTTATTACTCTTATTATTATCAACCTAACTCATATTATTAGCCATATTATGCTTATATGATCGATGGAACGACAATTACTACACTTATTACACTCACTGTTATCAATCTAACTCGTATTATTAGCCATATTATGGTTATATGACCGATAGAACGACAATTACTATACTTATTACTCTTATTATTATCATTCTAACTCATTTTATTAGACATATTATGCTTATATGATCGATAGTATGACAATTACTATACTCATTACTCTTACTATTATCAATCTAACTCATATTATTAGCCATATTGTGTTTATATGATCGATAGAACGACAAATACTATACTGATTACTCTTATTATTATTAATCTAACTCATATTATTAGCCATATTATGCTTATATGATCGATAGAACGACAATTACTAAACTTATTACACTCACTGTTATCAATCTAACTCGTATTATTGGCCATATTATGGTTATATGACCGATAGAACGACAATTACTATGCTTATTACTCTTATTGTTATCAATCTAACTCATATTATTAGCCATATTATGCTTATATGATCGATAGGACGACAATTACTATACTCATTACTCTTATTATTATCAATCTAACTCATATTATTAACCATATTATCCTTATATGATCGATAGTACGACAATTACTATACCCATAACTCTTATTATTATCAACCTAACTCATATTATTAACCATATTATGCTTATATGATCGATAGGACGACAACTACTATACTCATAACTCTTATTATTATCAATCTAACTCATATTATTAGCCTTATTATGCTTATATGATGGATATAACGACAATTACTATACTTATTACACTCACTGTTATCAATCTAATTCATGTTATTAATCATATTATGCAGATATGATCGATAGAACGACAAATACTATACTGATTACTCTTATTATTATTAATCTAACTCATATTATTAGCCATATTATGCTTATATGATCGATAGAACGACAATTACTACACTTATTACACTCACTGTTATCAATCTAACTCGTATTATTGGCCATATTATGGTTATATGACCGATAGAACGACAATTACTATACTTATTACTCTTATTATTATCATTCTAACTCATATTATTAGACATATTATGCTTATATGATCGATAGTATGACAATTACTATACTCATTACTCTTACTATTATCAATCTAACTCATATTATTAACCATATTGTGTTTATATGATCGATAGAACGACAAGTACTATACTTACCACTTTTATTATTATCAATCTAACTCATATTATTATCCATATTATGCTTATATGATCGATAGTACGACAATTACTATATTTATTACTCTTATTATTATCAATCTAACTCATATTATTAGCCATATTATGCTCATATGATCGATAGTTCGACAATTACTATACTAATTACTCTTATTATTACCAATCTAACTCATATTATTAACCATATTATGAAGATATGATCGATAGAACGACAATTACTATACTTATTACTCTTATTGTTATCAATCTAACTCATATTGTTAGCCATATTATGCTTATATGATCGGTATAACGACAAATAATATACTTATTACTCTTATTATTATCAACCTAACTCATATTATTAGCCATATTATGCTTATATGATCGATGGAACGACAATTACTACACTTATTACACTCACTGTTATCAATCTAACTCGTATTATTAGCCATATTATGGTTATATGACCGATAGAACGACAATTACTATACTTATTACTCTTATTATTATCAATCTAACTCATATTATTAGCCATATTATGCTTATATGATCGATAGGACGACAATTACTATACTCATTACTCTTATTATTATCAATCTAACTCATATTATTAGCCATATTATGCTCATATGATCGATAGAACGACAATTACTACACTTATTACACCCACTATTATCAATCTAATTCATGTTATTAACCATATTATGCAGATATGATCGATAGAACGACAAATACTATACTGATTACTCTTATTATTATTAATCTAACTCATATTATTATCCATATTATGCTTATATGATCGATAGTACGACAATTACTATACTCATTACTCTTATTATTATCATTCTAACTCATATTATTAGACATATTATGCTTATATGATCGATAGTATGACAATTACTATACTCATTACTCTTGCTATTATCAATCTAACTCATATTATTAGCCATATTGTGTTTATATGATCGATAGAACGACAAGTACTATACTTACCACTTTTATTATTATCAATCTAACTCATATTATTAGCCATATTATGGTTATATGACCGATAGAACGACAATTACTATATTTATTACTCTTATTATTATCAATCTAACTCATATTATTAGCCATATTATGCTCATATGATCGATAGGACGACAATAACTACACTTATTACACTCACTATTATCAATCTAATTCATGTTATTAATCATATTATGCAGATATGATCGATAGAACGACAAATACTATACTGATTACTCTTATTATTATTAATCTAACTCATATTATTAGCCATATTATGCTTATATGATCGATAGAACGACAATTACTACACTTATTACACGCAGTTTAATCAATCTAACTCATATTATTAACCATATTATGAAGATATGATCGATAGAACGACAGTTACTATACTGATTACTCTTATTATTATTACTCTAATTCATGTTATTAACCATATTATGCAGATATGATCGATAGAACGACAAATACTATACTGATTACTCTTATTATTATTAATCTAACTCATATTATTAGCCATATTATGCTTATATGATCGATAGAACGACAATTACTAAGCTTATTACACTCACTGTTATCAATCTAACTCGTATTATTGGCCATATTATGGTTATATGACCGATAGAACGACAATTACTATACTTATTACTCTTATTATTATCAATCTAACTCATATTATTAGCCATATTATGCTTATATGATCGATAGGACGACAATTACTATACTCATTACTCTTATTATTATTAATCTAACTCATATTACTAGCCATATTATGCTTATATGATCGATAGAACGACAATTACTACACTTATTACACTCACTGTTATCAATCTAACTCATATTATTAGCCATATTATGGTTATATGACCGATAGAACGACAATTACTATGCTTATTACTCTTATTACTATCAATCTAACTCATATTATTAGCCATATTATGCTTATATGATCGATAGGACGACAATTACTATACTTATTACTCTTATTATTATCAATCTAACTCATATTATTAGCCATATTACGCTTATATGATCGATAGGACGACAATTACTATACTTATTACACTTATTCTTATCAATCTAACTCATATTATTAGCCATATTATGCTCATATGATCGATAGAACGACAATTACTACACTTATTACACTCACTATTATCAATCTAATTCATGTTATTAATCATATTATGCAGATATGATCGATAGAACGACAAATACTATACTGATTACTCTTATTGTTATTAATCTAACTCATATTATTAGCCATATTATGCTTATATGATCGATAGAACGACAATTACTACACTTATTACACTCAGTTTAATCAATCTAACTCATATTATTAACCATATTATGAAGATATGATCGATAGAACGACAGTTACTATACTGATTACTCTTATTATTATTACTCTAATTCATGTTATTAACCATATTATGCAGATATGATCGATAGAACGACAAATACTATACTGATTACTCTTATTATTATTAATCTAACTCATATTATTAGTCATATTATGCTTATACGATCGATAGAACGACAATTACTACACTTATTACACTCACTGTTATCAATCTAACTCGTATTATTGGCCATATTATGGTTATATGACCGATAGAACGACAATTACTATACTTATTACTCTTATTATTATCAATCTAACTCATCTTATTAGCCATATTATGCTTATATGATCGATAGGACGACAATTACTATACTCATTACTCTTATTATTATCAATCTAACTCATATTATTAGCCATATTATGCTTATATGATCGATAGGACGACAATTACTATACTCATTACTCTTATTATTATCAATCTAACTCATATTATTAGCCATATTATGCTTATATGATCGATAGAACGACAATTACTATACTTATTACTCTTATTATTATCAATCTAACTCATATTATTATCCATATTATGCTTATATGATCGATAGTACGACAATTACTATACTCATTACTCCTATTATTATCATTCTAACTCATATTATTAGACATATTATGCTTATATGATCGATAGTATGACAATTACTATACTCATTACTCTTACTATTATCAATCTAACTCATATTATTAGCCATATTGTGTTTATATGATCGATAGAACGACAAGTACTATACTTACCACTTTTATTATTATCAATCTAACTCATATTATTAGCCATATTGTGGTTATATGACCGATAGAACGACAATTACTATATTTATTACTCTTATTATTATCAATCTAACTCATATTATTAGCCATATTACGCTTATATGAACGATAGAACGACAATTACTATACTTATTACTCTTATTCTTATCAATCTAACTCATATTATTAGCCATATTATGCTTATATGATCGATAGAACGACAATTACTATGCTTATTACTCTTATTATTATCAATCTAACTCATATTATTATCCATATTATGCTTATATGATCGATAGGACGACAATTACTATACTCATTACTCTTATTATTATCAATCTAACTCATATTATTAGCTATATTATCCTTATATGATCGATAGTACGACAATTACTATACTCATTACTCTTATTATTATCATTCTAACTCATATTATTAGACATATTATGCTTATGTGATCGATAATATGACAATTACTATACTCATTACTCTTATTCTTATCAATCTAACTCATATTATAAGCCATATTATGCTTATATGATCGATAGAACGACAATTACTACACTTATTACACTCACTATTATCAATCTAATTCATGTTATTAACCATATTATGCAGATATGATCGATAGAACGACAAATGCTATACTGATTCCTCTTATTATTATTAATCTAACTCATATTATTAGCCATATTACGCTTATATGATCGATAGAACGACAATTACTACACTTAACACTCACTGTTATCAATCTAACTCGTATTATTAGCCATATTATGGTTATATGACCGATAGAACGACAATTACTATACTTATTACTCTTATTATTATCAATCTAACTCATATTATTAGCCATATTATGCTTATATGATCGATAGGACGACAATTACTATACTCATTACTCTTATTATTATCAATCTTACTCATATTATTAGCCATATTATCCTTATATGATCGATAGTACGACAATTACTATACCCATTACTCTTATTATTATCAACCTAACTCATATTATTAGCCATATTATGCTCATATGATCAATAGCACGACAATTACTACACTTATTACACTCACTATTATCAATCTAATTCATGTTATTAATCATATTATGCAGATATGATCGATAGAACGACAAATACTATACTGATTACTCTTATTATTATTAATCTAACTCATATTATTAGCCATATTATGCTTATATGATCGATAGAACGACAATTACTACACTTATTACACTCAGTTTAATCAATCTAACTCATATTATTAACCATATTATGAAGATATGATCGATAGAACGACAATTACTATGCTTATTACTCTTATTATTATCAATCTAACTCATATTATTAGCCATATTATGTTTATATGATCGATAGGACGACAATTACTATACTCATTACTCTTATTATTATCAATCTAACTCATATTATTGGCCATATTGTGTTTATATAATCGATAGAACGACAAGTACTATACTTACCACTTTTATTATTATCAATCTAACTCATATTATTATCCATATTATGCTTATATGATCGATAGTACGACAATTACTATACTCATTACTCTTATTATTATCATTCTAACTCATATTATTAGACATATTATGCTTATATGATCGATAGTATGACAATTACTATACTCATTACTCTTATTCTTATCAATCTAACTCATATTATAAGCCATATTATGCTTATATGATCGATAGAACGACAATTACTACACTTATTACACTCACTATTATCAATCTAATTCATGTTATTAACCATATTATGCAGATATGATCGATAGAACGACAAATGCTATACTGATTACTCTTATTATTATTAATCTAACTCATATTATTAGCCATATTACGCTTATATGATCGATAGAACGACAATTACTACACTTATTACACTCACTGTTATCAATCTAACTCGTATTATTAGCCATATTATGGTTATATGACCGATAGAACGACAATTACTATACTTATTACTCTTATTATTATCAATCTAACTCATATTATTAGCCATATTATGCCTATATGATCGATAGGACGACAATTACTATACTCATTACTCTTATTATTATCAATCTAACTCATATTATTAGCCATATTATGCTTATATGATCGATAGAACGACAATTACTATACTTATTACTCTTATTATTATCAATCTAACTCATATTATTATCCATATTATGCTTATATGATCGATAGTACGACAATTACTATACTCATTACTCTTATTATTATCATTCTAACTCATATTATTAGACATATTATGCTTATATGATCGATAGTATGACAATTACTATACTCATTACTCTTACTATTATCAATCTAACTCATATTATTAGCCATATTGTGTTTATATGATCGATAGAACGACAAGTACTATACTTACCACTTTTATTATTATCAATCTAACTCATATTATTAGCCATATTACGCTTATATGAACGATAGAACGACAATTACTATACTTATTACTCTTATTCTTATCAATCTAACTCATATTATTAGCCATATTATGCTTATATGATCGATAGAACGACAATTACTATGCTTATTACTCTTATTATTATCAATCTAACTCATATTATTATCCATATTATGCTTATATGATCGATAGGACGACAATTACTATACTCATTACTCTTATTATTATCAATCTAACTCATATTATTAGCCATATTATCCTTATATGATCGATAGTACGACAATTACTATACTCATTACTCTTATTATTATCATTCTAACTCATATTATTAGACATATTATGCTTATATGATCGATAGTATGACAATTACTATACTCATTACTCTTATTCTTATCAATCTAACTCATATTATAAGCCATATTATGCTTATATGATCGATAGAACGACAATTACTACACTTATTACACTCACTATTATCAATCTAATTCATGTTATTAACCATATTATGCAGATATGATCGATAGAACGACAAATGCTATACTGATTCCTCTTATTATTATTAATCTAACTCATATTATTAGCCATATTACGCTTATATGATCGATAGAACGACAATTACTACACTTAACACTCACTGTTATCAATCTAACTCGTATTATTAGCCATATTATGGTTATATGACCGATAGAACGACAATTACTATACTTATTACTCTTATTATTATCAATCTAACTCATATTATTAGCCATATTATGCTTATATGATCGATAGGACGACAATTACTATACTCATTACTCTTATTATTATCAATCTTACTCATATTATTAGCCATATTATCCTTATATGATCGATAGTACGACAATTACTATACCCATTACTCTTATTATTATCAACCTAACTCATATTATTAGCCATATTATGCTCATATGATCAATAGCACGACAATTACTACACTTATTACACTCACTATTATCAATCTAATTCATGTTATTAATCATATTATGCAGATATGATCGATAGAACGACAAATACTATACTGATTACTCTTATTATTATTAATCTAACTCATATTATTAGCCATATTATGCTTATATGATCGATAGAACGACAATTACTACACTTATTACACTCAGTTTAATCAATCTAACTCATATTATTAACCATATTATGAAGATATGATCGATAGAACGACAATTACTATGCTTATTACTCTTATTATTATCAATCTAACTCATATTATTAGCCATATTATGCTTATATGATCGATAGTATGACAATTACTATACTCATTACTCTTATTCTTATCAATCTAACTCATATTATAAGCCATATTATGCTTATATGATCGATAGAACGACAATTACTACACTTATTACACTCACTATTATCAATCTAATTCATGTTATTAACCATATTATGCAGATATGATCGATAGAACGACAAATGCTATACTGATTACTCTTATTATTATTAATCTAACTCATATTATTAGCTATATTACGCTTATATGATCGATAGAACGACAATTACTACACTTATTACACTCACTGTTATCAATCTAACTCGTATTATTAGCCATATTATGGTTATATGACCGATAGAACGACAATTACTATACTCATTACTCTTACTATTATCAATCTAACTCATATTATTAGCCATATTGTGTTTATATGATCGATAGAACGACAAGTACTATACTTACCACTTTTATTATTATCAATCTAACTCATATTATTAGCCATATTACGCTTATATGATCGATAGAACGACAATTACTATCCTTATTACACTCACTTTAATCAATCTAACTCATATTATTAACCATATTATGAAGATATGATCGATAGAACGACAATTACTATACTTATTACACTGACTTTAATCAATCTAACTCATATTATTACCCATATTATGAAGATATGATCGATAGAACGACAATTACTACACTTATTACACTCACTATTATCAATTTAATTCATGTTATTAACCATATTATGCAGATATGATCGATAGAACGACAATTACTATGCTTATTACTCTTATTGTTATCAATCTAACTCATATTATTAGCCATATTATGCTTATATGATCGATAGGACGACAATTACTATACTCATTACTCTTATTGTTATCAACCTAACTCATATTATTAGCCATATTATGCTCATATGATCGATAGAACGACAATTACTACACTTATTACACTCACTATTATCAATCTAATTCATGTTATTAATCATATTATGCAGATATGATCGATAGAACGACAAATACTATACTGATTACTCTTATTATTATTAATCTAACTCATATTATGCTTATATGATCGATAGAACGACAATTACTACACTTATTACACTCACTGTTATCAATGTAACTCATATTATTAGCCATATTATGGTTATATGACCGATAGAACGACAATTACTATGCTTATTACTCTTATTATTATCAATCTAACTCATATTATTAGCCATATTATGCTTATATGATCGATAGGACGACAATTACTATACTCATTACTCTTATTATTATCAATCTAACTCATATTATTGGCCATATTGTGTTTATATGATCGATAGAACGACAAGTACTATACTTACCACTTTTATTATTATCAATCTAACTCATATTATTATCCATATTATGCTTATATGATCGATAGTACGACAATTACTATACTCATTACTCTTATTATTATCATTCTAACTCATATTAATAGACATATTATGCTTATATGATCGATAGTATGACAATTACTATACTCATTACTCTTGCTATTATCAATCTAACTCATATTATTAGCAATATTCTGTTTATATGATCGATAGAACGACAAGTACTATACTTACCACTTTTATTATTATCAATCTAACTCATATTATTAGCCATATTGTGGTTATATGACCGATAGAACGACAATTACTATATTTATTACTCTTATTATTATCAATCTAACTCATATTATTAGCCATATTATGCTCATATGATCGATAGTTCGACAATTACTATACTAATTACTCTTATTATTACCAATCTAACTCATATTATTAACCATATTATGAAGATATGATCGATAGAACGACAATTACTATACTTATTACTCTTATTGTTATCAATCTAACTCATATTGTTAGCCATATTATGCTTATATGATCGGTATAACGACAAATAATATACTTATTACTCTTATTATTATCAACCTAACTCATATTATTAGCCATATTATGCTTATATGATCGATGGAACGACAATTACTACACTTATTACACTCACTGTTATCAATCTAACTCGTATTATTAGCCATATTATGGTTATATGACCGATAGAGCGACAATTACTATACTTATTACTCTTATTATTATCAATCTAACTCATATTATTAGCCATATTATGCTTATATGATCGATAGGACGACAATTACTATACTCATTACTCTTATTATTATCAATCTAACTCATATTATTAGCCATATTATGCTCATATGATCGATAGAACGACAATTACTACACTTATTACACCCACTATTATCAATCTAATTCATGTTATTAACCATATTATGCAGATATGATCGATAGAACGACAAATACTATACTGATTACTCTTATTATTATTAATCTAACTCATATTATTAGCCATATTATGCTTATATGATCGATAGAACGACAATTACTACACTTATTACACTCACTGTTATCAATCTAACTCATATTATTAGCCATATTATGGTTATATGACCGATAGAACGACAATTACTATGCTTATTACTCTTATTATTATCAATCTAACTCATATTATTAGCCATATTATGCTTATATGATCGATAGGACGACAATTACTATAACCATTACTCTTATTATTATCAACCTAACTCATATTATTAGCCATATTATGCTCATATGATCGATAGAACGACAATAACTACACTTATTACACTCACTATTATCAATCTAATTCATGTTATTAATCATATTATGCAGATATGATCGATAGAACGACAAATACTATACTGATTACTCTTATTTTTATTAATCTAACTCATATTATTAGCCATATTATGCTTATATGATCGATAGAACGACAATTACTACACTTATTACACTCACTGTTATCAATCTAACTCGTATTATTGGCCATATTATGGTTATATGACCGATAGAACGACAATTACTATACTTATTACTCTTATTATTATCAATCTAACTCATATTATTAGCCATATTATGCTTATATGATCGATAGGACGACAATTACTATACTCATTACTCTTATTATTATTAATCTAACTCATATTACTAGCCATATTATGCTCATATGATCGATAGAACGACAATTACTACACTTATTACACTCACTGTTATCAATCTAACTCGTATTATTGGCCATATTATGGTTATATGACCGATAGAACGACAATTACTATACTTATTACTCTTATTATTATCAATCTAACTCATATTATTAGCCATATTATGCTTATATGATCGATAGGACGACAATTACTATACTCATTACTCTTATTATTATCAATCTAACTCATATTATTAGCCATATTACGCTTATATGATCGATAGGACGACAATTACTATACTTATTACACTTATTCTTATCAATTTAACTCATATTATTAGCCATATTATGCTCATATGATCGATAGAACGACAATTACTACACTTATTACACTCACTATTATCAATCTAATTCATGTTATTAATCATATTATGCAGATATGATCGATAGAACGACAAATACTATACTGATTACTCTTATTATTATTAATCTAACTCATATTATTAGCCATATTATGCTTATATGATCGATAGAACGACAATTACTACACTTATTACACTCAGTTTAATCAATCTAACTCATATTATTAACCATATTATGAAGATATGATCGATAGAACGACAGTCACTATACTGATTACTCTTATTATTATTACTCTAATTCATGTTATTAACCATATTATGCAGATATGATCGATAGAACCACAAATACTATACTGATTACTCTTATTATTATTAATCTAACTCATATTATTAGCCATATTATGCTTATACGATCGATAGAACGAGAATTACTACACTTATTACACTCACTGTTATCAATCTAACTCGTATTATTGGCCATATTATGGTTATATGACCGATAGAACGACAATTACTATATTTATTACTCTTATTATTATCAATCTAACTCATATTATTAGCCATATTATGCTCATATGATCGATAGAACGACAATAACTAAACTTATTACACTCACTATTATCAATCTAATTCATGTTATTAATCATATTATGCAGATATGATCGATAGAACGACAAATACTATACTGATTACTCTTATTTTTATTAATCTAACTCATACTATTAGCCATATTATGCTTATATGATCGATAGAACGACAATTACTACACTTATTACACTCACTGTTATCAATCTAACTCGTATTATTGGCCATATTATGGTTATATGACCGATAGAACGACAATTACTATACTTATTACTCTTATTATTATCAATCTAACTCATATTATTAGCCATATTATGCTTATATGATCGATAGGACGACAATTACTATACTCATTACTCTTATTATTATTAATCTAACTCATATTACTAGCCATATTATGCTTATATGATCGATAGAACGACAATTACTACACTTATTACACTCACTGTTATCAATCTAACTCATATTATTAGCCATATTATGGTTATATGACCGATAGAACGACAATTACTATGCTTATTACTCTTATTATTATCAACCTAACTCATATTATTAGCCATATTATGCTCATATGATCGATAGAACGACAATTACTACACTTATTACACTCACTATTATCAATCTAACTCGTATTATTAGCCATATTATGGTTATATGACCGATAGAACGACAATTACTATACTCATTACTCTTACTATTATCAATCTAACTCATATTATTAGCCATATTGTGTTTATATGATCGATAGAACGACAAGTACTATACTTACCACTTTTATTATTATCAATCTAACTCATATTATTAGCCATATTATGCTCATATGATCGATAGAACGACAATTACTACACTTATTACACTCACTATTATCAATCTAATTCATGTTATTAATCATATTATGCAGATATGATCGATAGAACGACAAATACTATACTGATTACTCTTATTATTATTAATCTAACTCATATTATTAGCCATATTATGCTTATATGATCGATAGAACGACAATTACTACACTTATTACACTCAGTTTAATCAATCTAACTCATATTATTAACCATATTATGAAGATATGATCGATAGAACGACAGTTACTATACTGATTACTCTTATTATTATTACTCTAATTCATGTTATTAACCATATTATGCAGATATGATCGATAGAACGACAAATACTATACTGATTACTCTTATTATTATTAATCTAACTCATATTATTAGCCATATTATGCTTATATGATCGATAGAACGACAATTACTACACTTATTACACTCACTCTTATCAATCTAACTCGTATTATTAGCCATATTATGGTTATATGACCGATAGAACGACAATTACTATACTCATTACTCTTACTATTATCAATCTAACTCATATTATTAGCCATATTGTGTTTATATGATCGATAGAACGACAAGTACTATACTTACCACTTTTATTATTATCAATCTAACTCATATTATTAGCCATATTACGCTTATATGATCGATAGAACGACAATTACTATCCTTATTACACTCACTTTAATCAATCTAACTCATATTATTAACCATATTATGAAGATATGATCGATAGAACGACAATTACTATACTTATTACACTGACTTTAATCAATCTAACTCATATTATTACCCATATTATGAAGATATGATCGATAGAACGACAATTACTACACTTATTACACTCACTATTATCAATTTAATTCATGTTATTAACCATATTATGCAGATATGATCGATAGAACGACAATTACTATGCTTATTACTCTTATTGTTATCAATCTAACTCATATTATTAGCCATATTATGCTTATATGATCGATAGGACGACAATTACTATACTCATTACTCTTATTATTATCAATCTAACTCATATTATTAACCATATTATCCTTATATGATCGATAGTACGACAATTACTATACCCATTACTCTTATTATTATCAACCTAACTCATATTATTAGCCATATTATGCTCATATGATCGATAGAACGACAATTACTACACTTATTACACTCACTATTATCAATCTAATTCATGTTATTAATCATATTATGCAGATATGATCGATAGAACGACAAATACTATACTGATTACTCTTATTATTATTAATCTAACTCATATTATGCTTATATGATCGATAGAACGACAATTACTACACTTATTACACTCACTGTTATCAATGTAACTCATATTATTAGCCATATTATGGTTATATGACCGATAGAACGACAATTACTATGCTTATTACTCTTATTATTATCAATCTAACTCATATTATTAGCCATATTATGCTTATATGATCGATAGGACGACAATTACTATACTCATTACTCTTATTATTATCAATCTAACTCATATTATTGGCCATATTGTGTTTATATGATCGATAGAACGACAAGTACTATACTTACCACTTTTATTATTATCAATCTAACTCATATTATTAGCCATATTATGCTTATATGATCGATAGGACGACAATTACTATACTCATTACTCTTATTATTATTAATCTAACTCATATTACTAGCCATATTATGCTTATATGATCGATAGAACGACAATTACTACACTTATTACACTCACTGTTATCAATCTAACTCATATTATTAGCCATATTATGGTTATATGACCGATAGAACGACAATTACTATGCTTATTACTCTTATTATTATCAACCTAACTCATATTATTAGCCATATTATGCTCATATGATCGATAGAACGACAATTACTACACTTATTACACTCACTATTATCAATCTAACTCGTATTATTAGCCATATTATGGTTATATGACCGATAGAACGACAATTACTATACTCATTACTCTTACTATTATCAATCTAACTCATATTATTAGCCATATTGTGTTTATATGATCGATAGAACGACAAGTACTATACTTACCACTTTTATTATTATCAATCTAACTCATATTATTAGCCATATTATGCTCATATGATCGATAGAACGACAATTACTACACTTATTACACTCACTATTATCAATCTAATTCATGTTATTAATCATATTATGCAGATATGATCGATAGAACGACAAATACTATACTGATTACTCTTATTATTATTAATCTAACTCATATTATTAGCCATATTATGCTTATATGATCGATAGAACGACAATTACTACACTTATTACACTCAGTTTAATCAATCTAACTCATATTATTAACCATATTATGAAGATATGATCGATAGAACGACAGTTACTATACTGATTACTCTTATTATTATTACTCTAATTCATGTTATTAACCATATTATGCAGATATGATCGATAGAACGACAAATACTATACTGATTACTCTTATTATTATTAATCTAACTCATATTATTAGCCATATTATGCTTATATGATCGATAGAACGACAATTACTACACTTATTACACTCACTGTTATCAATCTAACTCGTATTATTAGCCATATTATGGTTATATGACCGATAGAACGACAATTACTATACTCATTACTCTTACTATTATCAATCTAACTCATATTATTAGCCATATTGTGTTTATATGATCGATAGAACGACAAGTACTATACTTACCACTTTTATTATTATCAATCTAACTCATATTATTAGCCATATTACGCTTATATGATCGATAGAACGACAATTACTATCCTTATTACACTCACTTTAATCAATCTAACTCATATTATTAACCATATTATGAAGATATGATCGATAGAACGACAATTACTATACTTATTACACTGACTTTAATCAATCTAACTCATATTATTACCCATATTATGAAGATATGATCGATAGAACGACAATTACTACACTTATTACACTCACTATTATCAATTTAATTCATGTTATTAACCATATTATGCAGATATGATCGATAGAACGACAATTACTATGCTTATTACTCTTATTGTTATCAATCTAACTCATATTATTAGCCATATTATGCTTATATGATCGATAGGACGACAATTACTATACTCATTACTCTTATTATTATCAATCTAACTCATATTATTAACCATATTATCCTTATATGATCGATAGTACGACAATTACTATACCCATTACTCTTATTATTATCAACCTAACACATATTATTAGCCATATTATGCTCATATGATCGATAGAACGACAATTACTACACTTATTACACTCACTATTATCAATCTAATTCATGTTATTAATCATATTATGCAGATATGATCGATAGAACGACAAATACTATACTGATTACTCTTATTATTATTAATCTAACTCATATTATGCTTATATGATCGATAGAACGACAATTACTACACTTATTACACTCACTGTTATCAATGTAACTCATATTATTAGCCATATTATGGTTATATGACCGATAGAACGACAATTACTATGCTTATTACTCTTATTATTATCAATCTAACTCATATTATTAGCCATATTATGCTTATATGATCGATAGGACGACAATTACTATACTCATTACTCTTATTATTATCAATCTAACTCATATTATTGGCCATATTGTGTTTATATGATCGATAGAACGACAAGTACTATACTTACCACTTTTATTATTATCAATCTAACTCATATTATTAGCCATATTATGCTTATATGATCGATAGGACGACAATTACTATACTCATTACTCTTATTATTATTAATCTAACTCATATTACTAGCCATATTATGCTTATATGATCGATAGAACGACAATTACTACACTTATTACACTCACTGTTATCAATCTAACTCATATTATTAGCCATATTATGGTTATATGACCGATAGAACGACAATTACTATGCTTATTACTCTTATTATTATCAACCTAACTCATATTATTAGCCATATTATGCTCATATGATCGATAGAACGACAATTACTACACTTATTACACTCACTATTATCAATCTAACTCGTATTATTAGCCATATTATGGTTATATGACCGATAGAACGACAATTACTATACTCATTACTCTTACTATTATCAATCTAACTCATATTATTAGCCATATTGTGTTTATATGATCGATAGAACGACAAGTACTATACTTACCACTTTTATTATTATCAATCTAACTCATATTATTAGCCATATTACGCTTATATGATCGATAGAACGACAATTACTATCCTTATTACACTCACTTTAATCAATCTAACTCATATTATTAACCATATTATGAAGATATGATCGATAGAACGACAATTACTATACTTATTACACTGACTTTAATCAATCTAACTCATATTATTACCCATATTATGAAGATATGATCGATAGAACGACAATTACTACACTTATTACACTCACTATTATCAATTTAATTCATGTTATTAACCATATTATGCAGATATGATCGATAGAACGACAATTACTATGCTTATTACTCTTATTGTTATCAATCTAACTCATATTATTAGCCATATTATGCTTATATGATCGATAGGACGACAATTACTATACTCATTACTCTTATTATTATCAATCTAACTCATATTATTAACCATATTATCCTTATATGATCGATAGTACGACAATTACTATACCCATTACTCTTATTATTATCAACCTAACACATATTATTAGCCATATTATGCTCATATGTTCGATAGAACGACAATTACTACACTTATTACACTCACTATTATCAATCTAATTCATGTTATTAATCATATTATGCAGATATGATCGATAGAACGACAAATACTATACTGATTACTCTTATTATTATTAATCTAACTCATATTATGCTTATATGATCGATAGAACGACAATTACTACACTTATTACACTCACTGTTATCAATGTAACTCATATTATTAGCCATATTATGGTTATATGACCGATAGAACGACAATTACTATGCTTATTACTCTTATTATTATCAATCTAACTCATATTATTAGCCATATTATGCTTATATGATCGATAGGACGACAATTACTATACTCATTACTCTTATTATTATCAATCTAACTCATATTATTGGCCATATTGTGTTTATATGATCGATAGAACGACAAGTACTATACTTACCACTTTTATTATTATCAATCTAACTCATATTATTAGCCATATTATGCTTATATGATCGATAGGACGACAATTACTATACTCATTACTCTTATTATTATTAATCTAACTCATATTACTAGCCATATTATGCTTATATGATCGATAGAACGACAATTACTACACTTATTACACTCACTGTTATCAATCTAACTCATATTATTAGCCATATTATGGTTATATGACCGATAGAACGACAATTACTATGCTTATTACTCTTATTATTATCAACCTAACTCATATTATTAGCCATATTATGCTCATATGATCGATAGAACGACAATTACTACACTTATTACACTCACTATTATCAATCTAACTCGTATTATTAGCCATATTATGGTTATATGACCGATAGAACGACAATTACTGTACTCATTACTCTTACTATTATCAATCTAACTCATATTATTAGCCATATTGTGTTTATATGATCGATAGAACGACAAGTACTATACTTACCACTTTTATTATTATCAATCTAACTCATATTATTAGCCATATTATGCTCATATGATCGATAGAACGACAATTACTACACTTATTACACTCACTATTATCAATCTAATTCATGTTATTAATCATATTATGCAGATATGATCGATAGAACGACAAATACTATACTGATTACTCTTATTATTATTAATCTAACTCATATTATTAGCCATATTATGCTTATATGATCGATAGAACGACAATTACTACACTTATTACACTCAGTTTAATCAATCTAACTCATATTATTAACCATATTATGAAGATATGATCGATAGAACGACAGTTACTATACTGATTACTCTTATTATTATTACTCTAATTCATGTTATTAACCATATTATGCAGATATGATCGATAGAACGACAAATACTATACTGATTACTCTTATTATTATTAATCTAACTCATATTATTAGCCATATTATGCTTATATGATCGATAGAACGACAATTACTACACTTATTACACTCACTGTTATCAATCTAACTCGTATTATTAGCCATATTATGGTTATATGACCGATAGAACGACAATTACTATACTCATTACTCTTACTATTATCAATCTAACTCATATTATTAGCCATATTGTGTTTATATGATCGATAGAACGACAAGTACTATACTTACCACTTTTATTATTATCAATCTAACTCATATTATTAGCCATATTACGCTTATATGATCGATAGAACGACAATTACTATCCTTATTACACTCACTTTAATCAATCTAACTCATATTATTAACCATATTATGAAGATATGATCGATAGAACGACAATTACTATACTTATTACACTGACTTTAATCAATCTAACTCATATTATTACCCATATTATGAAGATATGATCGATAGAACGACAATTACTACACTTATTACACTCACTATTATCAATTTAATTCATGTTATTAACCATATTATGCAGATATGATCGATAGAACGACAATTACTATGCTTATTACTCTTATTGTTATCAATCTAACTCATATTATTAGCCATATTATGCTTATATGATCGATAGGACGACAATTACTATACTCATTACTCTTATTATTATCAATCTAACTCATATTATTAACCATATTATCCTTATATGATCGATAGTACGACAATTACTATACCCATTACTCTTATTATTATCAACCTAACTCATATTATTAGCCATATTATGCTCATATGATCGATAGAACGACAATTACTACACTTATTACACTCACTATTATCAATCTAATTCATGTTATTAATCATATTATGCAGATATGATCGATAGAACGACAAATACTATACTGATTACTCTTATTATTATTAATCTAACTCATATTATGCTTATATGATCGATAGAACGACAATTACTACACTTATTACACTCACTGTTATCAATGTAACTCATATTATTAGCCATATTATGGTTATATGACCGATAGAACGACAATTACTATGCTTATTACTCTTATTATTATCAATCTAACTCATATTATTAGCCATATTATGCTTATATGATCGATAGGACGACAATTACTATACTCATTACTCTTATTATTATCAATCTAACTCATATTATTGGCCATATTGTGTTTATATGATCGATAGAACGACAAGTACTATACTTACCACTTTTATTATTATCAATCTAACTCATATTATTATCCATATTATGCTTATATGATCGATAGTACGACAATTACTATACTCATTACTCTTATTATTATCATTCTAAACTCATATTAATAGACATATTATGCTTATATGATCGATAGTATGACAATTACTATACTCATTACTCTTACTATTATCAATCTAACTCATATTATTAGCAATATTCTGTTTATATGATCGATAGAACGACAAGTACTATACTTACCACTTTTATTATTATCAATCTAACTCATATTATTAGCCATATTGTGGTTATATGACCGATAGAACGACAATTACTATATTTATTACTCTTATTATTATCAATCTAACTCATATTATTAGCCATATTATGCTCATATGATCGATAGTTCGACAATTACTATACTAATTACTCTTATTATTACCAATCTAACTCATATTATTAACCATATTATGAAGATATGATCGATAGAACGACAATTACTATACTTATTACTCTTATTGTTATCAATCTAACTCATATTGTTAGCCATATTATGCTTATATGATCGGTATAACGACAAATAATATACTTATTACTCTTATTATTATCAACCTAACTCATATTATTAGCCATATTATGCTTATATGATCGATGGAACGACAATTACTACACTTATTACACTCACTGTTATCAATCTAACTCGTATTATTAGCCATATTATGGTTATATGACCGATAGAGCGACAATTACTATACTTATTACTCTTATTATTATCAATCTAACTCATATTATTAGCCATATTATGCTTATATGATCGATAGGACGACAATTACTATACTCATTACTCTTATTATTATCAATCTAACTCATATTATTAGCCATATTATGCTCATATGATCGATAGAACGACAATTACTACACTTATTACACCCACTATTATCAATCTAATTCATGTTATTAACCATATTATGCAGATATGATCGATAGAACGACAAATACTATACTGATTACTCTTATTATTATTAATCTAACTCATATTATTAGCCATATTATGCTTATATGATCGATAGAACGACAATTACTACACTTATTACACTCACTGTTATCAATCTAACTCATATTATTAGCCATATTATGGTTATATGACCGATAGAACGACAATTACTATGCTTATTACTCTTATTATTATCAATCTAACTCATATTATTAGCCATATTATGCTTATATGATCGATAGGACGACAATTACTATAACCATTACTCTTATTATTATCAACCTAACTCATATTATTAGCCATATTACGCTTATATGATCGATAGGACGACAATTACTATACTTATTACACTTATTCTTATCAATTTAACTCATATTATTAGCCATATTATGCTCATATGATCGATAGAACGACAATTACTACACTTATTACACTCACTATTATCAATCTAATTCATGTTATTAATCATATTATGCAGATATGATCGATAGAACGACAAATACTATACTGATTACTCTTATTATTATTAATCTAACTCATATTATTAGCCATATTATGCTTATATGATCGATAGAACGACAATTACTACACTTATTACACTCAGTTTAATCAATCTAACTCATATTATTAACCATATTATGAAGATATGATCGATAGAACGACAGTCACTATACTGATTACTCTTATTATTATTACTCTAATTCATGTTATTAACCATATTATGCAGATATGATCGATAGAACCACAAATACTATACTGATTACTCTTATTATTATTAATCTAACTCATATTATTAGCCATATTATGCTTATACGATCGATAGAACGAGAATTACTACACTTATTACACTCACTGTTATCAATCTAACTCGTATTATTGGCCATATTATGGTTATATGACCGATAGAACGACAATTACTATATTTATTACTCTTATTATTATCAATCTAACTCATATTATTAGCCATATTATGCTCATATGATCGATAGAACGACAATAACTAAACTTATTACACTCACTATTATCAATCTAATTCATGTTATTAATCATATTATGCAGATATGATCGATAGAACGACAAATACTATACTGATTACTCTTATTTTTATTAATCTAACTCATACTATTAGCCATATTATGCTTATATGATCGATAGAACGACAATTACTACACTTATTACACTCACTGTTATCAATCTAACTCGTATTATTGGCCATATTATGGTTATATGACCGATAGAACGACAATTACTATACTTATTACTCTTATTATTATCAATCTAACTCATATTATTAGCCATATTATGCTTATATGATCGATAGGACGACAATTACTATACTCATTACTCTTATTATTATTAATCTAACTCATATTACTAGCCATATTATGCTTATATGATCGATAGAACGACAATTACTACACTTATTACACTCACTGTTATCAATCTAACTCATATTATTAGCCATATTATGGTTATATGACCGATAGAACGACAATTACTATGCTTATTACTCTTATTATTATCAACCTAACTCATATTATTAGCCATATTATGCTCATATGATCGATAGAACGACAATTACTACACTTATTACACTCACTATTATCAATCTAACTCGTATTATTAGCCATATTATGGTTATATGACCGATAGAACGACAATTACTATACTCATTACTCTTACTATTATCAATCTAACTCATATTATTAGCCATATTGTGTTTATATGATCGATAGAACGACAAGTACTATACTTACCACTTTTATTATTATCAATCTAACTCATATTATTAGCCATATTATGCTCATATGATCGATAGAACGACAATTACTACACTTATTACACTCACTATTATCAATCTAATTCATGTTATTAATCATATTATGCAGATATGATCGATAGAACGACAAATACTATACTGATTACTCTTATTATTATTAATCTAACTCATATTATTAGCCATATTATGCTTATATGATCGATAGAACGACAATTACTACACTTATTACACTCAGTTTAATCAATCTAACTCATATTATTAACCATATTATGAAGATATGATCGATAGAACGACAGTTACTATACTGATTACTCTTATTATTATTACTCTAATTCATGTTATTAACCATATTATGCAGATATGATCGATAGAACGACAAATACTATACTGATTACTCTTATTATTATTAATCTAACTCATATTATTAGCCATATTATGCTTATATGATCGATAGAACGACAATTACTACACTTATTACACTCACTGTTATCAATCTAACTCGTATTATTAGCCATATTATGGTTATATGACCGATAGAACGACAATTACTATACTCATTACTCTTACTATTATCAATCTAACTCATATTATTAGCCATATTGTGTTTATATGATCGATAGAACGACAAGTACTATACTTACCACTTTTATTATTATCAATCTAACTCATATTATTAGCCATATTACGCTTATATGATCGATAGAACGACAATTACTATCCTTATTACACTCACTTTAATCAATCTAACTCATATTATTAACCATATTATGAAGATATGATCGATAGAACGACAATTACTATACTTATTACACTGACTTTAATCAATCTAACTCATATTATTACCCATATTATGAAGATATGATCGATAGAACGACAATTACTACACTTATTACACTCACTATTATCAATTTAATTCATGTTATTAACCATATTATGCAGATATGATCGATAGAACGACAATTACTATGCTTATTACTCTTATTGTTATCAATCTAACTCATATTATTAGCCATATTATGCTTATATGATCGATAGGACGACAATTACTATACTCATTACTCTTATTATTATCAATCTAACTCATATTATTAACCATATTATCCTTATATGATCGATAGTACGACAATTACTATACCCATTACTCTTATTATTATCAACCTAACTCATATTATTAGCCATATTATGCTCATATGATCGATAGAACGACAATTACTACACTTATTACACTCACTATTATCAATCTAATTCATGTTATTAATCATATTATGCAGATATGATCGATAGAACGACAAATACTATACTGATTACTCTTATTATTATTAATCTAACTCATATTATGCTTATATGATCGATAGAACGACAATTACTACACTTATTACACTCACTGTTATCAATGTAACTCATATTATTAGCCATATTATGGTTATATGACCGATAGAACGACAATTACTATGCTTATTACTCTTATTATTATCAATCTAACTCATATTATTAGCCATATTATGCTTATATGATCGATAGGACGACAATTACTATACTCATTACTCTTATTATTATCAATCTAACTCATATTATTGGCCATATTGTGTTTATATGATCGATAGAACGACAAGTACTATACTTACCACTTTTATTATTATCAATCTAACTCATATTATTATCCATATTATGCTTATATGATCGATAGTACGACAATTACTATACTCATTACTCTTATTATTATCATTCTAACTCATATTAATAGACATATTATGCTTATATGATCGATAGTATGACAATTACTATACTCATTACTCTTACTATTATCAATCTAACTCATATTATTAGCAATATTCTGTTTATATGATCGATAGAACGACAAGTACTATACTTACCACTTTTATTATTATCAATCTAACTCATATTATTAGCCATATTGTGGTTATATGACCGATAGAACGACAATTACTATATTTATTACTCTTATTATTATCAATCTAACTCATATTATTAGCCATATTATGCTCATATGATCGATAGTTCGACAATTACTATACTAATTACTCTTATTATTACCAATCTAACTCATATTATTAACCATATTATGAAGATATGATCGATAGAACGACAATTACTATACTTATTACTCTTATTGTTATCAATCTAACTCATATTGTTAGCCATATTATGCTTATATGATCGGTATAACGACAAATAATATACTTATTACTCTTATTATTATCAACCTAACTCATATTATTAGCCATATTATGCTTATATGATCGATGGAACGACAATTACTACACTTATTACACTCACTGTTATCAATCTAACTCGTATTATTAGCCATATTATGGTTATATGACCGATAGAGCGACAATTACTATACTTATTACTCTTATTATTATCAATCTAACTCATATTATTAGCCATATTATGCTTATATGATCGATAGGACGACAATTACTATACTCATTACTCTTATTATTATCAATCTAACTCATATTATTAGCCATATTATGCTCATATGATCGATAGAACGACAATTACTACACTTATTACACCCACTATTATCAATCTAATTCATGTTATTAACCATATTATGCAGATATGATCGATAGAACGACAAATACTATACTGATTACTCTTATTATTATTAATCTAACTCATATTATTAGCCATATTATGCTTATATGATCGATAGAACGACAATTACTACACTTATTACACTCACTGTTATCAATCTAACTCATATTATTAGCCATATTATGGTTATATGACCGATAGAACGACAATTACTATGCTTATTACTCTTATTATTATCAATCTAACTCATATTATTAGCCATATTATGCTTATATGATCGATAGGACGACAATTACTATAACCATTACTCTTATTATTATCAACCTAACTCATATTATTAGCCATATTACGCTTATATGATCGATAGGACGACAATTACTATACTTATTACACTTATTCTTATCAATTTAACTCATATTATTAGCCATATTATGCTCATATGATCGATAGAACGACAATTACTACACTTATTACACTCACTATTATCAATCTAATTCATGTTATTAATCATATTATGCAGATATGATCGATAGAACGACAAATACTATACTGATTACTCTTATTATTATTAATCTAACTCATATTATTAGCCATATTATGCTTATATGATCGATAGAACGACAATTACTACACTTATTACACTCAGTTTAATCAATCTAACTCATATTATTAACCATATTATGAAGATATGATCGATAGAACGACAGTCACTATACTGATTACTCTTATTATTATTACTCTAATTCATGTTATTAACCATATTATGCAGATATGATCGATAGAACCACAAATACTATACTGATTACTCTTATTATTATTAATCTAACTCATATTATTAGCCATATTATGCTTATACGATCGATAGAACGAGAATTACTACACTTATTACACTCACTGTTATCAATCTAACTCGTATTATTGGCCATATTATGGTTATATGACCGATAGAACGACAATTACTATATTTATTACTCTTATTATTATCAATCTAACTCATATTATTAGCCATATTATGCTCATATGATCGATAGAACGACAATAACTAAACTTATTACACTCACTATTATCAATCTAATTCATGTTATTAATCATATTATGCAGATATGATCGATAGAACGACAAATACTATACTGATTACTCTTATTTTTATTAATCTAACTCATACTATTAGCCATATTATGCTTATATGATCGATAGAACGACAATTACTACACTTATTACACTCACTGTTATCAATCTAACTCGTATTATTGGCCATATTATGGTTATATGACCGATAGAACGACAATTACTATACTTATTACTCTTATTTTTATCAATCTAACTCATATTATTAGCCATATTATGCTTATATGATCGATAGGACGACAATTACTATACTCATTACTCTTATTATTATTAATCTAACTCATATTACTAGCCATATTATGCTTATATGATCGATAGAACGACAATTACTACACTTATTACACTCACTGTTATCAATCTAACTCATATTATTAGCCATATTATGGTTATATGACCGATAGAACGACAATTACTATGCTTATTACTCTTATTATTATCAACCTAACTCATATTATTAGCCATATTATGCTCATATGATCGATAGAACGACAATTACTACACTTATTACACTCACTATTATCAATCTAACTCGTATTATTAGCCATATTATGGTTATATGACCGATAGAACGACAATTACTATACTCATTACTCTTACTATTATCAATCTAACTCATATTATTAGCCATATTGTGTTTATATGATCGATAGAACGACAAGTACTATACTTACCACTTTTATTATTATCAATCTAACTCATATTATTAGCCATATTATGCTCATATGATCGATAGAACGACAATTACTACACTTATTACACTCACTATTATCAATCTAATTCATGTTATTAATCATATTATGCAGATATGATCGATAGAACGACAAATACTATACTGATTACTCTTATTATTATTAATCTAACTCATATTATTAGCCATATTATGCTTATATGATCGATAGAACGACAATTACTACACTTATTACACTCAGTTTAATCAATCTAACTCATATTATTAACCATATTATGAAGATATGATCGATAGAACGACAGTTACTATACTGATTACTCTTATTATTATTACTCTAATTCATGTTATTAACCATATTATGCAGATATGATCGATAGAACGACAAATACTATACTGATTACTCTTATTATTATTAATCTAACTCATATTATTAGCCATATTATGCTTATATGATCGATAGAACGACAATTACTACACTTATTACACTCACTGTTATCAATCTAACTCGTATTATTAGCCATATTATGGTTATATGACCGATAGAACGACAATTACTATACTCATTACTCTTACTATTATCAATCTAACTCATATTATTAGCCATATTGTGTTTATATGATCGATAGAACGACAAGTACTATACTTACCACTTTTATTATTATCAATCTAACTCATATTATTAGCCATATTACGCTTATATGATCGATAGAACGACAATTACTATCCTTATTACACTCACTTTAATCAATCTAACTCATATTATTAACCATATTATGAAGATATGATCGATAGAACGACAATTACTATACTTATTACACTGACTTTAATCAATCTAACTCATATTATTACCCATATTATGAAGATATGATCGATAGAACGACAATTACTACACTTATTACACTCACTATTATCAATTTAATTCATGTTATTAACCATATTATGCAGATATGATCGATAGAACGACAATTACTATGCTTATTACTCTTATTGTTATCAATCTAACTCATATTATTAGCCATATTATGCTTATATGATCGATAGGACGACAATTACTATACTCATTACTCTTATTATTATCAATCTAACTCATATTATTAACCATATTATCCTTATATGATCGATAGTACGACAATTACTATACCCATTACTCTTATTATTATCAACCTAACTCATATTATTAGCCATATTATGCTCATATGATCGATAGAACGACAATTACTACACTTATTACACTCACTATTATCAATCT